>NC_137108.1:4709293-4874293 GCF_949357685.1 Gobio gobio | reverse complement strand
CACTCATGGCACGCGCTCATTGTGAAATCACAGCTGGAAGCCGCGCGCACCGCTTACATCTAAATGTTTGAAATGATAGCCTATATCCCATCTCATATCGATGAAAACCCTGATTAGCAAGAGTAGCGCCGTGTGTCTTTAAGCGGGATTGTGTTCGTCCGACAGGAGGCGTGTCTCCTCCACAGAGCCCGAGCATCTGAACACACGAGCCGCTGCTCGCGCGCTCCTCACTTCATCAGCCTCAGCCGCGCGCCACAGCCGAGGTAAGGCATTTATCTCACAGCACACACACCATCATCCATGCTTTTAAAGTCATATCTCACGCAGGCATTTACAAGTCTGAGGTCTGGTGTGGGACAGCTGATTTGATCTGACTGCTGCATGTGCTTCTTTTTTAAAATAATGACTAATCTAACAATTACATTCAACTATTTATGTCCTTGACCAACAAAAGGTTTGTGTTTGTGGAGTTATGAAAGCCTAGCTTGTTTATGTTTTGTTTTTTCTCACCTTAATTGCAAAGAGGGTTTATGATGACCTGTAAGTTAATAAAGCATGTTGAGACCCCGGGTACGTTTAAAATGCACCGCCCCTCTCTCTCACACACACACACACACACACACACACACACACACACACACACACACACACACACACACACACACACACGCGCGCGCGTCTGTCATGAGGTCGAAGGAAGCATCACTAAGTCATTAAATATGCCAGGGAATAGTGTGTCCGCTATTGATGCATCACTTAAATTACTTTTGTGCCATCACTTATGCAAACATTTCATTTCAGACTCTCCGATATTATGAATATTGGAGCAGACACACACACACACACACACACACACACACACACACACACACACACACACACACACACACACACACACACACACACACACACACACACACACACACACACACACACACACACACACAAAATTCAAAGTCTATGCATAGCAAACATGAAGCTTCAGACGTCAGCGTGATTCGTTTGCGAATCATCAATATCTGGTGTGAAACGACACGCATTTATCAATATGGAATAGGCTAATCTATATTTTGTCATATGAATATGAAAATATATATAGAATACATCCCTTAAATTGACTGAATGGCAATATTTTATTATTAATCCAACTAATTTAGCCTGTACACAATACTTGGACATTTCTTGGATGAAGCAAAATCGTAGTGGTCCATCTGACAGAAGAGTGTGTGAAGCGACGTGAATGCGGGGAAATACACTGGTGTGTGTGTGTGTGTGTGTGTGTGTGTGTGTGCTGTCGCTGTCCGCGGTGCTGAAACACTCTCTCGAGCTCAAGGCAGGCTATTCTAGTGCTCATCTTTAAGCCTATTTTGAAAGTAGGGGCACAATCGAGGTCTTTTTAATTTGAGTTGCACAGGCTCGTCCTCATCAGGCCCGAGCTTGGCTTTAAAGGCCACCAGAGTTCAAAGAAGCCCATATAGCCCGCAGCACATTAACATATTATTCTTTATATATATATATTTGAACAATAAGAACTTTTGAGCGCGCGCGCACACACACACATGCAAAGACTGTACGAGTTTAAAATGTAATACGATAATAAATCTGCAGTTTACAGTAGAGTAGTTTTTGTTATATATGCTAAATGAATAATATAATAAAATCATAATCTCGATGGTTAATATGGGATGTGCTTTCAGAATAGGCGTTACTCTATTTGACAGATTATATGCCAAGTTATCATATGCCAAGTTATCATATAGTTTCTGCCGACTGTTATTTATATATTTTGCACGCAAAGTGAAAAAAGATTCCCATTTATACAAACGCACGTGCGATGTAGGGCTCAACTATTTATCTGATTCTGAAACTGTGTGAAAGATCATATATTGTGTGAAATGCACGAGCGAGGACAGAGTTTATCTGCAGCATCTGAACACGCACGAGCCACGCGCAGCGCTCGCTCTGAGATGTGAAGCATGTTGGAGTAGGAAATGGATGTTGTGAGTGGTCAGCGTTGCGCGCGCGTTGCTCTCGGCTCGACGTCAGTGTGAGTGCAGCAGTGCAGTAGATCGCGCTCGTCGCTCCCGCTTCTCCGCCGCTCTAGCTCTCCTCACTCACTCATATCCCCGTGTCGCTCCGCTCTTTCAGGCCAGCCGCTCATGGATTTCTCCCGGATTTCCCCTCTCTAACATGGACGCCCGGTCGGAAGGTTTCTCCTTTGCGCAGTGAGACGGACACGCGGAGCGTCGCGGATGGAGTGTCCTCTTGTGTCTCAGTGACCATGCCGTGATCACACCGCTGACAGCAAACACGCAGAAACAAGTGGGAATCTTACGCTCCGTCCAGAGGAATGATGAAGATGTGCTCTCCTCTGGTCACTCAGCAGGGATGGCTGGGGCTGTTGCTGCTCTTACTGTGTGTGGGATATTCTCACGGGATGCCACATGTGTTGAGATTCGGTAAGAGCCTTTTTAAACACTTCCCGGTTGTAATAACGGATGGCCGTTTCTGTGAAGCTCTCGCTGTTGTTGCTCGTCTCATCTAAAGCTTGAATGTCAGATGCAGACGCGCGCCTTCCTGAGAGAGCTCAGTGCATGTTTCAGCCCGGGTTTGTAGGGAACGCTACTTTCCCAAACGCAGAAGTTTCTGAGCCCCGTCACGCGTGCTGAAGTTGCCTACAGGTTGTGACGGGTGGAATTTCACATCGCATCTTATGCAGAAGTTGCTCATTCTCTAGTTCTGTATTGTTTCTGAATGTTTTATGAGGAGAAAAATCTCGGCTGTGAGGTTTGCAATGACTCACTGTGTTCTGTTCCTGCCTAAGGTTATGAGCACTGCTCTATTCTACTCTATTCTATTCTATTCAGATATCTGTTGTTCTGTTCTGTTATTTTCTATTCTATTCTATTTTATTCTATTCTGATTTCTGTTCTGTTCTATTTATTCTATTCAGATTTCTGTTCTGTTCTATTCTATTCTATTCAGATTTCTGTTGTTCTGTTCTGTTCTATTTTATTTTATTCTATTCTGATTTCTATTCTATTCTATTCAGATTTCTGTTCTGTTCTATTCTATTTATTCTATTCTGATTTCTGTTCTATTCTATTTTATTCTATTCAGATTTATGTTCTGTTCTGTTATTTTCTATTCTATTTTATTCTATTCTGATTACTGTTCTATTCTATTCTATTCTATTCAGATTTCTTTTCTGTTTTGTTTTGTTCTTTTCTATTCTATTTTATTCTATTCTGATTTCTGTTCTATTCTATTCTATTTTATTCTATTCTGATTTCTTTTCTATCCTATTCTATTCAGATTTATGTTCCGTTCCTTTCTTTTCTATTTTATTCTATTCTGATTTCTGTTCTATTCTATTCAGATTTCTGTTCTGTTCTTTTCTATTCTTTTCTATTTTATTTTATTCTGTTCTGTTCTATTTTATGTTATTTTATTTTATTCTATTCTGAGTTCTGTTCTATTCTATTCTATTAATTTCTATTCTATTCTATTCTGTTCTATTCTATTTTATTATGTTCTGTTTTATTCTATTCTGAGTTCTGTTCTATCCTGTTCTATTCTATTCTGTTTTATTCTATTCTGATTTCTATTCTATTCAGATTTCAGTTCTGTTCTTTTCTATTCTATTTTATTCTATTCAGATTTCTGTTCAATTATATTCTGAGTTCTGTTCTATTCTGTTTGTTTCTATTGTGTTCTATTCTATTCTATTCTATTATGTTTTGTTCTAGTCTGTTCATTCTTTTCAATTCTGTTGTATTCTATTTGGTTTTATTCTATTCTGATTTCTATTCTATTCTATTCTGTTCTATTTTATGCTATTCTATTCTATTCTGAGTTCTATTCTATTCTATTCTATTCTGTTATGTTCTAGTCTGTTTGTTTCTGGTCTGTTCTGTTCTATTCTGCTCTGTTCAGTTCTATTCTATTCTATTCAACTCTTCTGTTCTATTCTTGTGTTTAGTTTAAGAAAGCACACATTGAAAATTTGATACAGTGTCTATTCGAGTTTCGGATTGTCATTATCATTCTATTCATATTCCATTCATCTATTCTACTCTTCTCCAATGTACTCTGTTCTATTCTATTCTCGTGTTCAGTTCTAGAAGTTGCGCATTGATCATTTGACACAGAGTGTCTATTTGAGTTCACGATCACGATCTCCTCAGGGTTTTAATGGTTATCACTCATATTTGAGACATCACAGGGAAAGTTAGACATGATTTAGCGGAGGCTTTCTCTGCATAGATGTTCTCCTGCATGTTGCCATTAGCAACCGCTTAACGAATGCTTTGAGGAAGGCCATCCAAGCTCAGCATCACCTCCCAGAACTGAGTCACAAGCGCTTTTTTAATAGAGTTGAAGGTTTAATGGGAGCGAGTGTGTTCGCTCCAGCCGTATTATGGGCCACAATGAAAGAGGAAATGTCTGAAAACTGTCACTGAAGGCCTGTCTGATGCACACTCTCAATCAATACAATCACAAGCACCTCAGGATCCCCATGCCTCGCCCACAGGGCTTCCTTTAATCATGTGATGTAATAAGCTGCTTTTTTTCTCACTCCAGGACACCAGCACGACACAACACACACTCACACACACACCAGCCAAACGCAGCCTTCCAGTCCTGTTTGCCTTAAACTGTGGAACTAATGTAACATAATGGAGAGATTTTCCAAATGCACTTTATCATTACTGTGCATGGTTTGCAATTAGCAGAATGAGAAAGTGCGGAGGGAATTATATGAAGCCTGCAAACAAACATTCACAGCTTTTGCGCTTTAATTGTCAGAAAGCAGTGTGTGTTTAGCCTATCTGTGCTGTTGCTGCATTCAAACGGCAAAACGATTTCTAAATATTACAAATAATCCACGTTTTCATTAACCAGACATTTAATCGTCATGCTTCTCTTAAAAATAGTAGCCGCGATGTTAATTGGCAGAGATGCACAGATATGTGAGGCTGATTATTGTTCACGCTGGCTCTGTTTCTCATTATACTCTGTGTGCTGATATTCACCGCTGAGCGCTTGGCTGTTGGAGGAGGGAAAAAACAGTGCGGCAGATTGCCTTTCCCTCACTTCCAGGAGGATATTATTCTTGTGTGTGTAAGTGGCATAGGCTTTAATATCATATCCGCTTAGGTCTAAAAGCGGCGGCTCCTTGCATGGTGATGTTGAACCAGATGAAGGGGAAACTGAACGAGTGCTGCTGTCTTTCGCATGTGTCATCACATTCCCCGGCCCTGCATTAGTAAAGCAGCTGTGTGTGACAACATCTGGCTCTCAGCCACCGTCCTCTGTGCCTTCGGCTGCCCTTCTCACACACACTCTTCGCGTCACCTCTGGAAACACTCCTTTTATGTATTCCCAACCTTATTTTGATGCATTTACATGTATTGCATATGAGGTATTTCTAAGGAGAATGTGCATTTTTTTAGGCTTTACTTAAAGCCTTTATATATAATGCCTTATAAAATTGAATTATGCTTTGCTATCCATCTTATAATGCACTGTACGGTATTAAGAACACTCTATAATGCTTACACTCTTTAAAATGCTGGGTTAAAAATAACCCAAGTTGGGTTGAAAATGGACTAACCCAGCAGTTGGGTTGTTTTAACCCAGCGGTTGGGTTAAATGTTTGCTTAAAACAACCCAATTGCTGGTTTAAAACAACCCAATTGCTGCGTTAGTCCATTTTCAACCCAACTTGGGTTATTTTTAACCCAGCATTTTTTAGAGTGTATGTTTCACCTTTATTATGCATAAAGGCAAACAACCAATTCAGATGTAACAATTAATCTGCAAATATTATAATGCATTTGAGCTTTTGTTACAATTCTGAAAAGATATCATGCATTATAACGTGTATTATGAATACCTCTATAATGCATTACACATAAAGGCTTTCTATTATGTCTTTTATTTGAATGAAGGAAGGATAATTAGCTCTTGATGTCCTGACTTGTATTGGAAACATTGGATCTTTGAACAGATAAAAGTGAGAAAAACTAAATAATGTTATGATTGAGAGTACGTTTTTTATTTTTGGTTGATTTCAAAAATATCGACTCCATGTATATTCTTAATTATTTATGTTCCCGGTCTTTCTGTGCGCAGTATTTTAGTAGAAAAGAAAATACATTTTATTAACTTTCTGTGTCTGAAAATAATTTCAGCTGACAGGTTTTCATGCAGGCAATAATTCTTTAGTTGGTAACACTTATTTTCAGGTGTCCGTGTTCAGTGTTGGGGAAAGTTACTTTGAAAAGTAATGCATTACAATATTACGTTACTCCTTTAAAATGTAACTAATTGAGTTACTTAGTTACTTTTTAAGAAAGGTAATGCATTACGTTTCATTTGCATTACTTTTTCTCCCCTGGGCTGGGCTTGTTTTTTTTTTTTTATAACAAAAAAGTTATATTTTTGTAAAGACCTCTTCATACCAAAATTGAAATAATAAGCCCCAGGCTGAGGTAAAAATGCAGATTCCCGCATGAACAGTAGAGGGCGCAGCTCTGGATAATGGTAGAATAGGATGCAGGAGAAAAAAGTTTTACCAATAAAAACAAAAAAATCTAGTAATTTTAATCATCAAAGGTCAGCAGCAAGACATTGGTAAATTAAATATGAAGGTAGATTATGCATAATTTTATTTAACATTTAATTATTGGAGGTTTGCATAGTACTCTGATTTTGCATTTGACTGATTTTATTCATTTTGAGCAGTACAGAATCTTTATTGTGCAAGTGAGATAAATAAATGCTCACATTTAGTCTGGAACTACAATAACCCTCATGTTCACACACACACACCTCTGCACTTATTTTCCTCAACATGGGGGCAGGAGAGCTGTCAGTCAAATTAATGTGAAAAAGTAACTCCAATATTTTGTTGTAAATTTGAAAAGTAATGCGTTACTTTACTAGTTACTTGGAAAAAGTAATATTATTACGTTACTCAAGTTACTTGTAATGCGTTACCCGCAAAACTGGCCGTGTTACAATACATTTAAGGACTGAGTAATAATATTAATAACCATTATGGTTGGGATTAGGGTTTGGTTGAGGGCTAGTTGCATGTAATTCATTATTATAGTAAGTACATGTAACTGTAAATAAAGTGTTACCATTTTGCCAACAGAATTTTGAATTTGTGTCCGATTTAAACGGCCATACACACATTGAAATAAAGCGGCCCTTAGAGAAGAAAGAGACAGAGAGCTGCACTGCCTTTGACAATGAACTCACTTACAAACATTAACACCGCTGAGCCACAGAGAGATACAAGAACAACTAGAGCTGATCGGGTTATAACAAAATCAAAATAAAACGCTGTCTGGCCAAAGACAATACAATACACCGGGGCACACTCTTAATGAGCTCAGCCAGGCTTTCTCCCTAATGTGTGTGTGTGTGTGTGTGTGTGTGTGTGTGTGTGTGTGTGTGTGTGTGTGTGTGTGTGTGTGTGTGTGTGTGTGTGTGTGTGTGTGTGTGTGTGTGTGAGTGAGTGAGGAGTGCAAGGGCAACTGCATTCGGGAGAAAATCATGCGTTCAAAGCTCATGCTAAATATTTTATGAGAATATATGAGTCAAAATCTGCTGTAAATGTAACAAGTCATGTAAGAATGTATCATCTTTTGTTAGAATTCTTTATCACATTTGATCATAGTTTGATAATTGCCTTAATCTTTAAAGCAACTGAGAAGATAGTGATCAAACTACATTTTATAAAAATCTTTCAAGTTTATAATGTATATTACATCAACATATGAGAGTCAAAATTGCTACAATTGGCAAAATTATGGAGAAGAAAAAGATCAGTCAAGAACAGAATTTTTTTGCAAATATTCAGGAATGTCAGAATCAGAATGCATAAAAGTGTCCTGTCCACTAACCCGTTTTTCAGTTCGATTGGCCTTTATTCTTTTTATCTGCAGTGTGAAGAGTTCCCTGATCATTCCCCTTCCATTTCAGCGAGTGAAGAACTCATTTATACTCGCGTGCGTTATGTATTATGTATGTTATCATCTCTGACAGACAGCGTGTTGAAGCCGCCATGTTCTCCCTCTTCTTGGAAAGCGATGACTACAGTACCTCCAGTAGTTTGGGCTTTCCAGGTTTTTGCTTCTCATAAATACTACTGTGTACACTCAAAAAAAAAAACTTTCACTGTTGTTAGTTGCACTCAAATCATCCTTGTTCACATTACTTAAAAACTTGTGTAACTACATGAACTTAAATTTACTGAGTTGATTAAACTAAAAATGAGTGTTGTCAGCTTTACTTAAGTGTTTGTTCGGTCAACTTAACATTGCTGTGTGAAACCAAATAATTGGGCAGTGGATCTGTAGTTCCCAGCATGCTTTGCAAGGGATTTCATTAGGAGAGTAAATTAATTTATGGATTAAAGTGTTATTTTATGTGTTTTTAAGTAAAGGGAAAGATGTTGTTAGTCTATGTTAGTGTTTAATGTTCAGTTATGTTGGACATTTAGAAGAGTTTCTGTGATTTTGTGGTCACCATTTTGCAGAAGAGTGTCTGTGTTTAGGGCACTCATATTCACTCTAAAAATGCTGGGTTAAAAACAACCCAAGTTGGGTTGTTTTTAACCCAGCATTTCTTAGAGTGTACACACATTTATTATATGGAATTCTTGCCCTCAATTAAATTGAGTTTGTCCAATGAGTTATTTGTGCATTTTGTTTCTAAAAATATGCTTGTTGTTATTTAATAGTTTTCCCACATACACTTAGTTAATACACTAGTATTAATACACTAATACATTAGTTAATAAGGTAAATTAAATCGATAAATGTGTTCACTTTACATAATAAACTTTTATAAATTATATAAACATTATTGAGTAAACTGCACATATAAATATTATGTAACAGTGACAAATTCAAATGGTTTGTATTTACTCAAAGAAATTTTGTCAGCTTTACTTGAATTTTTTTTCAGTGTTATTTGTAAAAATTACTCAATATAGTTGCATGGAACCACTCAACGCAGCTTTTTAAAGTAAATTCAACAAGTCATGTTTTGAGTGTATTGTGCACATTATTTTCTTTCGATGTTGTGATGATCAAATGATGTGGATTTGAAAACAGATGGATGGACACACTTTAGTGTGGGGGACACATTAACTATAACGTTTGCCTCAATAAAGCTTATTAATAGTTTGTAAGGTAGTTGTTAAATTTAGGGATTGGTTAGGATTAAGGGATGTAGAATTTGATCATCAGAATAAGGCAATAATATGTGCTAATAAACAGCCAATATCATAGTAATATACATGATAATAAGGAACTAGTTAATAGTGAGAATTGATCCGTAAAATAAAGTGTTGCCCAGATGGATTGTAAG
This sequence comes from Gobio gobio, assembly GCF_949357685.1. Taxonomy (NCBI): domain Eukaryota; kingdom Metazoa; phylum Chordata; class Actinopteri; order Cypriniformes; family Gobionidae; genus Gobio; species Gobio gobio. The sequence continues at coordinate 4,864,903 of NC_137108.1, read as the reverse complement.
GTAATAATGATTTATTTCTTAGCCAGCAAGTATTCAGTGAAGAGATTGATGCCCATGAGTGTGTTATGTTGATGTTTCTAGTTTTAATATTACAACCAGCGGAAAGTTGACGGACGTGATAACATGCGTGAGGGCTGAACTTATGTTAGATTTTTGGGTAATTCAAATAAAACATGCTGGAGATGTTCTAAATGCTTTTTGCATGGCTCATTATACATCTTTTATGGAATGAAGATTGTGTTGTGTTTTCAATAAATGACGTCACTCAGAGACATTCAGCTGTCGCAAATTCGTAGTTCTTCTTTTTACCAGGGAAGTTGTTTTTATTGTCTATTATAGCAAAACATCTCTTGAAAATGCAGATTGTGTTGTAGATGAGAGTGTAAAATCTCTTTTCCCCCATTATTACCCCTTAGCAGATTTTGACTCATAGGCTTCCACTTAAAATCAGGACAAGCACCGTGAATTAAATGAACCTATGGCTGCGACTACATTAATCAAGATATGGCCAAAATCTCTGTATTTTTTGGTTGAATGGCGATATCCCGGTATTTTCTATGTTTTTCTATTTGGATAAAAAAAAATCTGTATTTATTTTAATAATAATTAATTTTTATTTTTATTTGATTACCCCATTATAATGGTCACTTTCATAAAAATATACTTACTTCCACAATTTCACATATGCCACATTTATTTTCCAACAACAAATATTTTAGAAATATGTATATTTTAGTCAGAATTATTGCGTTCCTATTCTATTGCTTGGATTGCATGCACGCGCCGACGCTCATTCACGGAAGCCTGAATTTTAGCAGAGATTCACTTGCAGAAGGCTCGTCCTCTCCGGACAGCAAAATGGACATGTTTGTATGACTTTCTAACATCTACAGATGGACCCTTACGAAAATGAACCATGGTTTTACTACAAATAAAACCAAAAATGTATAGATAAACCATGGTAACCACAAATTAAACATGGCTTTGCTACTCTAACCATAGTTTAACCATGGTATTTGTGGTAAAACTGTGGTTATATAAATGGTAATCAATTAGACAAAAAAACATGGTTACTACACTTTTACTATAATAAAACCATGGTTAATTTTCGTAAGGGGAGAATATACCTGTGAAATGTAAGGAAAGCACCACATTTCAAACACATTATGTCTGTCTGTCAGCACAAATAGCCTATCTCTAACTAGCCTACATCTTACCAGTTATTTTGAAGCCCTTAATATAAAGCATGTGTCATGTTGAGGACAAGTTGTATCACGCACTTTCCCTGCATTACTTCAATCTACTGTATATAGATATAAACGGTAATGCCTCATTCCATATCGTTTCTAAAAGAATATATCGATATATTGTACAAACTCGATATACCGCCCAGCCCTAATTCTGATTCAGCCCTGAAATTCCTGTATTATTTTGTACATCTAATATCGACATCAATGATATCTGCAATACATTATGTTGGTGCTGTTCTGTTTACCCTAAGGGGGGTTATCGCTGCTCTTACCCATGCTAGGCTGAATGGATGCGCAGGGAGTTCTTGCCCAGAACAGAACCGCACCGCTAATCCAAACTATATGCTAATAGTCAATCAATCATCTTTGACGATAGTGGTCCTGACAGAAATCATCTTGTTGCGCATGTCTAAAATGTAATAAAAGCTCACTGAGATGATACAGAGAGAGCAGACATAATAAAGTTCACACACTATTCCCGTGGCATGATCACTTCATTATCAAAATCTCTCACCAATCACTGCTGAGTTCAGGTCGCACTCAAATGGTTCAAAAATGCAATTGCCCTCATGTTTTGCCACAGGACAGCAATTGCGAGTGCATTTTTTGTCATTCTTGCCGGAATGTAATATGCCTGGTGTAAATAGAGATATCTATCAGTTCAATATGCGTCACATGACTAAACATGCGTCATTGTTTTCAAACGCCTCAGTTTTTACAGTCAAAACCGGCTTTTCAAATGTATCGTCTTAAAGGGGTAGATCACCCAAAAATGTAAATTCGGTCATCTATTTACTCACCCTCACGTTGTTCCAAACCTGTATGAGTTTCTCTCTTCTGCTGAACACAAAAGAAAATATTTTGAAGAATGTTGGGAACCAAACAGTTGATCCCATTGACTTCAATAGTATTTTCTTTCCCCTACTATGGAAGTCAATCAACTCTTCAGTTCCCCATGTTCTTCAAAATATCGTCTTTTGTGTTCAGCAGAAGAAATAAATGCATTCAAGTTTGGAGCAACTTAAGAAATTGCCGGACAAAAGTGTGCACAGAAGGCCAAAACGTAGAGGAAAGGATGTTTTCAAATGTATAAGTCTACATCTTAAAGATATTAAAGTTGGCAAGTGTTTGCCATCAGTGAGGCTGTATGCCGTCCTTCAGTAGAGCTGACCAGTCATTTGCTCCCATGACCTCCCCGTGCTTCATCAAGGACATGCGTGACCTTGAGAGACAAAGGAGAGCATATCACAGCCGTCTATATTTCTTCATATGCTGAGCACAGAGCTTAAAGTTCATATCTCATGTTTCAAGGTCTTTCCTAAAGACATACGGTGTGTTGTTATATCCCTGTCCACTGGAACACTTTCAACCAGTGCCGACCTTTGAAAGTGTCTGTTTCCATTATGTTCGCTGACAAACGGCTTCTTCAGCTGCTTAGTAATACAGACTCCGTATCTTTCGTTAAAGGAAATAAATTGTGAATGGAACATAATTGATGAGTAAGAACAGGTCATTCCTACATTACCCCTACCGACAGGCTTCATCAGCTTGTCTGGTTATCAGTATTTTCTGCCAGGCGTATGGTACTCGTCGCTTGCACTACAACACTGTAGTAAACACTGAACTGACTTCAGCTGACTTTTTTTTGTTTGTTTTTAGAGCTGCTTTACAGCGGAATTGAACCATATTTGCGTCAGTGAATCATTATTTTCCTGTTTATCCCTGTAAAGCTGCTCTGAAGCAATCTGTATTGTATAAAGCGCTATAAAATAAAGGTGACTTGACTAGCAGGAGTTTGGAGTTGCTCCAGTAATAACAAATAATTAGCGCGATGGTTTCTGTCCAGTGGGCCGCCATATCACAGCCCACTTCATTTTTCCTGCAAACAACGGCACAGCTGAGCGGTGTTAGTCCAGTTCACTTCAGTTAAAGATATCTGTGGGATGTTTTCATACTCTCTCACAGAACCTGGTTCTTGTCAATCCATGGTTTGAAAGCTAACATTAGACTTTCAAAGCTTCCCACTGCCTCACTTCTGTCTTGTGCACTGTTTGGACAACATGTTCTCACTCCCAACTCATCACATATTGATGGTCAGAACCCACATTTTAACGCACGGGGTATTGTCATTTTTCGACGGCCATGGTACTCCATTGCTTTCAGTTGTTTGCCTTATGTGTCAGATCAAGACGCATATTTTGGAGCAACTAACCCCACTCCAACCCTAAACCTACCCACTTCTAAACAATATAAAACATTTAACAGGCAAATAAAAGTACAGTCACAGGTATTTATTGCAAAAACTGACCAAAAACAGTTTAAAAGTATTAACTCGTGTTGCTTTCCAAGTCTTCTGAAGGCATGAGATATCTTTATGTAAAAAACAGAGTTGATCTTAATGTTTTAAGATCCCGCCGCTCCGTGAATGCACACACTCCACTCCTTCATATCTCATTCAAAAGATACACCCGACTCTTTAGCATGACGCGATCGATCACGAGACATACTAGAGCCAATGACATTTCACTATCAAAGCTGATGAAACGTTTCTTCGGGCAGCAGTTTTTGAATGTGTGCATGATTTTGGCGAATGGAGACGCTGATCGCTTTTGGGTCTTTTCTTCACACAAATCAATCGTTTGGCCTCAGAACACTTGGGATATTTGTACTTTTTGAATAAATTGTGCCTGTAGTCGTATCTGCCGGTTATATCTTTTGTTTTATATCATATAATAAACAAATGTGTAGGTTTAGGGGTGGGGTTACGGGTTCAAACGTGCCTAAATAGCATAAATAAAAAAATAAAATAAATGTAAATAAAATTATACTGGCTGATTAAATTGAGAATCACACTCCAACGTCATAATGGCAAAATCATAACCCAATATATAATTTCATCATGACGATAACATTCCAATGCCCAACACGTCTGTGTATGACGCCAAAGGTTTCTCATAAAAATCAATGGTGTACCCTGTGCGTTAAAAAGTGACGCCGAGGGGTCCTGACCAAGAGTTAGGAGTGAGAATGTGTTGGTTTGGAAATCCTATGAATTCATCTGTCATGATGACTTGTAAAATGCTATCAACGCCTACAACAACTAACATAATAAAACATGAATAAAATATTGTGATTGTTGCATTGGGTGAACTCAAAAACAAAGGAGAGCTGGATCCGAATGCAGTGAGTTTAATAATAGAATAAACATAAAAACATGCCGGCTAAGAACAAAGAACCAGGGAACAGAAGGAGTGCACCAAACATAACATCCATGTAGGACAAGACTTGACAAGAAACTCTGAGGTTTAAATACACATGGGGTATTTGGCAAACAAGACTCACCTGGGAACAATCAAATAACTAATCAACAAGAAAAACTACAAAGGACTAGCCTGACAAGCCAGACCCACATCAAGATGTTGGGTCTGGGAACTCACCATTGGCAGGGCTCAATCCGAGGGGCGGGATAAACGCTTGTCTTTCAAATTCCCTCTGCACGCAATAGGATAACGCTACAACCAACCAGAGCAACGAAGTAGATTAAAATTTCGCCGTATCCGGTCGGAAAAACTCAGAACACATCTTTCTTTTTTAAGAATGACTTCAGTGCCGTTATTTGTTCTTTCCTCAAAGAAAAGCTAAACTCCAAGTCTTCCAGAGTCGCGGCCAAAGCCGATTCGAAAGACCGATGTTCACCAGCTTCTTTGTTTACAAGTAGCACGTGGAAACGCCTCAACTCTGCCGTCATTATGTTAAGCCCGCCCACCGACTCTATACACGATATGATTGGCCTGACCAGAGTTTGGCGTCTAGATTTCTAGGCTAACAAAGGACATGGCGCAACATAAAAGTGCACAGAACACAGGCTGGGATCATGACAGGGATTCACGTTTAACTGTTTTTAGTGCCACTCACCTGACATTTCACATTGAAACGTGCAAAAAGCAACGTAATACTACTTTGCAGAAATGTCACAACAGTTTTTCCAATGAACCTGTATTTTGCATTTCTTCCCCTGATATGGTGCTCGCCGCTCACAACCACTACAGCCTAGAGTCCCAGTTAACCCCTTCCCTCGATCCCCATTGTGTCGTCACTCTTTCTATTTACCCACCTACTTCTCTTGTCCCTGGGCAAAGCTTAATGCTACACTGCCTCTGCAAGCAGCAGTTGCTCCAATCCTATTTACCTTTGGTATGTTTGTAGCCCTTGTGTCCGCACTTCAATCCTTGTAGATCTTGACCATAGTGTTGCCTCTTGTTTCCACACGTTTTTATTCTCCTCCAGACCGCCTATTGAACTAAAACTTCCTGTACAACACGGACTGATGTTAATTGCTACCATCAACCCATGCGAATCTGCTTTACTCTGTTCAGTTATTCAAGCAAACCTCTGCTCTGATCTCTCTCTGCATCAGTGATCATAGCTGCACCATGCTTCAAGGCAAAACCAAGCAGCTTCTCCCATTTAAAATCTGCTCAACAAGCACTCATTTCATAGCTGTCAGTTATTATTCTCTCATGGCAGTCAGTAAACCCGGCAAGCAATGTTGGAGGGATTTCCACACATTTAGTTTTTTTTTCTCAGGCAGGGCAAAGCAAAGCTCTTTGCATATTGTTGATTATACTCATCCTGTAACCACTGATAAACATTAACTGCTCTGAAATGCAGCTGCATTTTCAGATGGATATTCTTTCACATTTATTTTGTATTAGAATTCCAGTGTATACCAAAACCCCCCCTCTGACTCATTTTATCATTAAAACTCCCAACCCATTTATTCTGCACAAGAACAGCTGCCACAACATGAGCACCTCAAACCCCCTGAAGCCGATACACCCCAAATGTGATTGTGTGGAATGCAGTTCCACAAAAATGAGCAGAGTTGTTTACACAATCCCACCAAACTACATGCTTACCAATGTTGTAGTCGAGACCATCAACTACAAGTTCAGGCTGAGACCCAGACAAGATCAAAAGCGGAAGGTCAAGTCCAAATGACAAAACCAGGACCATGAAAAAATGGTACTACGACAATGGTTTTAACACTTCCCACAATCTTTAAATGAAGCAGTGTTGGATGCCGTAATCCACCATTATGGATACCATGTTTTACCTTTTCCCACATAATCTTGAAATGCCTCTATTATGCTATTTTAAAGGCTCCTGGTCTTGTTTAGGTTTACATGCATCAAAGGTCAAAAAACACTTTCATTTTCTCATAATATACATTACACATGTTCACATTGTTCAATGATTCGCAAACAACTCGTCAGATGATTCAGTCTCTCCAAATCCCTCCTTTCTACGAGCTACTCTGCTCTGATTGGCCAGACAGCCCATTCTGTTGTGATTGGTCTACTCTGCTCTGATTGGTCAGATGGTCCACTCTGTTGTGATTGGTCTACTCTGCTCTGATTGGTCAGATGGCCCAGTCTGTTGTGATTGGTCTACTCTGCTCTGATTGGACAGATGGCCCAGTCTGTTGTGATTGGTCTACTCTGCTCTGATTGGTCAGATGGTCCACTCTGTTGTGATTGGTCTACTCTGCTCTGATTGGTCTACTCTGCTCTGATTGGTCAGATGGCCCAGTCTGTTGTGATTGGTCTACTCTGCTCTGATTGGTCAGATGGCCCAGTCTGTTGTGATTGGTCAACCACTTACAGCACATGTCAGAAGCTAAACGCCCATTACCATAAACTTTATCTCCTCTTCCTAAAGCTCAGTGATTGTACACACTGTAAAGACACTAACGATGGCGTTGATTTTACCATATCAATCCGAGTGGGAGTCTGATGATGAAACATTAGAAGAACTAGTTATTCAACCCGAACCTCCATCACAACGGCGAGTCGAGGAGGACGTTTCTCAGTGATACGCTACTCATTTTGAGGTTCATTATGAGATGTTGAACTGTAATTCCTCACCATCAGCATTAACCCTCTGGGGTTCTTCATTTATGGGTCACACTCAGGACCTTCGGGTCAAAAATGACCCGGATGACAGGATTAAGATAACAAAGATTTGAGTAAATTCAATGAAATATATTTTTGTTCAACAATATTTTTTCTTTTCTTTTTTGGTGTTTTGAGATAATTTTATGATTTATAATTAATAGTTATGCAATAATTATGACCCATTTTTTCCCATTGAATATAATTGAAACATTTATATATATATATATTATTATTATTTTTTATTTTATTAAAGCTGTATTTCATTTTAGAGTCAATCCTAGGCCTCATGAAAGCAATTTTTTAAATGAGATCAGTGCCATCCGGTGGACACATTGAGCATTTTTATCACGCAATAGCACATTTTTACTACTATAGTGGATTTATAGTGGATTTAAAAAAATCGTAGCTTCATCGGAATGGTCCGAAACTTGGTGACTATATTGGTACTTGGTATATGAACACCCCAAAAAATTGGGGACAGGATTTGAAAAGTCTAAGTGGTCGTAAAAAAAAAATAGTCACACTCAGGACCTTCGGTTCAAAAATGACTCCCATAGGAAATGAATGGGAAATTAGTTTTTTTGTGCATACAATCTTGTCTGTTTTGCACTCTTGATGTTTTAGAGATTCACCCCTTCACTGTTGAGTCCTTTTTTGCATCCTGGCTGATTTGTAGATTTTATGCACAAAAAAACTTTGTATTTTCATATTTTTGCCAATTTCCCATTCATTCCCTATGGGGGTAATTTTTGACCCGAAGGTCCTGAGTGTGACTATTTTTTTTACGACCACTTAGACTTTTCAAATCCTGTCCCCAATTTTTTTGGGTGTTCATATACCAAGTACCAATAAAGTCACCAAGTTTCGGACCATTCCGATGAAGCTACGATTTTTCAGGTCAGAAATGACCGAAGAACCCCCGAGGGTTAACAAGAGTACGTCCATCAACAAACCCATGTGTGTATTTCTGATTTATTTCAGTGCACATGCGGGAACTGTATCAATAACAGTACATACGTTAGCCCAGCACTAACGTGAATGACTGATGGAACATTAAAGTTTGTAAAACAAATTTTGCTCCATCCTTTATCTTTACCCAAAGTAGTAAGAATGACAGACAATCTGCATTAATAAACACAGTGTTAGGCAATAGTGACCCACAATTCTTTATAAGCATGTACAAAAGATCAGTTTGAAGCATTACGAGAAAGCTTTCTTTTCCCTATCGCTGAGATTTTCTTTAAGAGTGTAATGGGTCCGTTTCTAGAATTTGTTAGACCAGTGTAGATTAGACCAGATTAGTTTTGTTTTGAACAATGTGTACAGCGATGGACCTGAGGATTGAGATGTGCCACAGGGATATGAAACTGGAGCAGTTGCAATTTGCAGCGAGCGTCTCATGGCAGAGAATCACTGCAGGTGTGAAGATGGCCAATGAAGCTGCAGGAGAATCGGGCGTATAAATAGGAGCTAAGCTGCGCCGTTTGATGGGACCGCAAATAAAAGACTTAGAGGATGGGCTGCACAAAACCACTGGAAGTGCAGAACATGTTTGAATATGATGCTCTTTTTCTTGTGATAGATAATGGAAGGCTCTGCAGCTCTGGTAGAGGATTATCAAACATGAGCGAAAGAGCAAATGCAGATTTACTGATGCACAGAATCTGAATAGTGTTTGGTTCTTGTAAAACATGTTGGTTTGTCCCTTGTGAAAATAAGTACACTTTAGCATACTTATAAAAAGAGTACTTATTATTTTGAGTCACTTAATTCCAGGTTATTAGCATTTAAACATTATTTGTATTAAATGCCATTAGCTGGACTTAAAGGGAAGGTTCACCCAAAAATGAAAATTAGCCCATAATTTACTCACCCCCATTTTAAATATGGATATTTTTCTTACACAAACGCGTCGATTGGCTTCAGAAGGCCTTTATTAACACCCCAGAGCTGCGTGGAGCAGTTCTATGATGGGCAGATGCACTTTTTATGGACTTCAAAAACAGAGCAACTATGAATCCAATTCTAATGCTTGGATTAGCCTGGACTTTTGTAATATAACTCAGATTTTATTCGTCTGAAAGAAGAATGTCATAAACACCTAGGATGACTTGAGGGTGAATAAATCATGGGTTAATTTTCAGTTTTGGGTGAACTAACCCTTTGAGAACGCTTCTTGACCCACTCAAGTAAGACTTATCTAAATATGTAATTTCATAATTACTTCTATTGTCTTTGAAATATGGGTAAAGTACTGCAAGTGTACCCACAAGCATTTATGGTAAAATACTCTAAAATTATTTCTATTGAAACTTGAAAAACAAAATTGGTAGAGAAATTATTTTCGATCAGAAACTGCTAGTAAATTTTAACAATAATTACAAAGAATCGGCAAGTAACACATTGAAAGACAGCAATTTTTACACTGTATTTAAGAGGTACATAACACACACAGTTTCTGCCAGTCTCATGTTAATCTTGAGCATCTATAGAGTAGTATTGCATCCTTCATATCTCCAAAGAGTCTTTAGTTTTATCATGTATATAAAAGACAGATACGCTGTACCGATTCTTTCTGTGCAGTGGGCGGAGCTAAAGAGTCACGAACACACACACACACACACACACACACACACACACACACACACACACACACACACACACACACACACACACACACACACACACACACACACACACACACACACACACACACACACACACACACACACACACACACACACACACACACACACACACACACTCCCTGGATAACTTTTGATTCTCTATAGGCTACGTTGGTATGTGTCTATGTGTTGTTCACATTATATGCACTTACGCGCCGATTGCCAACAAAACATTGATTTGAACATTGACTCATGACCGGGAACAAACACACACTCTTGCAGAACTCCATTGCTGCTCCGGAAAAACAAACTACATCCACTGTTTCCTTAACGCTGGGTTATTTGGGAAGCTGAACAAGGTGATCTTTCCCTCACAACCAGAAACACACTTCTTTAGTGCCATTGTTAATTTCATGGTCTAAAAACCAAAATGGCAGCGCAGCCGACGGCTTCTGTAACCCGAACGATAAGCTCTTGCTCTTGGTCTGGTTGAGTGTGTGTGTGTGTGTGTGTGTGTGTGTGTGTGTGTGTGTGTGTGTGTGTGTGTGTGTGTGTGTGCGCTCATCCAGGAGAAGTGCCCATACAAGGAATTCCGCCCTTTATGACGTCATACAGGGCCATACTCGAGAAAAAAAACTTTCCGAAATGTAATGTGTATTTGGCACAGAAATACTCGTGTTTTGAAATTTTGTCCATGTTTAGCATGAGAATCTATTTAACAGTGTAAATAAGTCAGAATGCATTAAATAGCATTAGACCCCCCCCCCCCAGTATATTTGTAATTACATGTTCACAATGATGTACATTTAAATTATTCTATCTTTAAATGTAATATTGAATAACAAACTACAGTTCAAATTATAATCAAGTACTTTACATGTGCTTTAGTATGTTAGTCAACATGTCAAAATAAGTGCACTTCTTCAAAGCACGGCAAAAGCATAATTTAAATTGTAAAGTAAAACTTTTAAATTGACATTATTACAAAGTGCACTTGATGGGTACTCACGTTAAGTACACTTAAGTGGCCTTTTATTTCATTTATATAATATATTACCTGCAAGTACATTTTTTATAATACACTTTAAAGATTTGTAGTTCATTACAAGTGCACATTCAGTATAATTATTAGATAAATCTGCTGTGATTTAATGAAGGCCAACTTGCGAGGGGCTAGAGCTAAATACAAAGAATCAAATATTCAATCTTAAATGAGAAAGAGAAAGAATTAGTAAAGATAGGGGAGCTGCAAACTCCTGGCAATGAATACAGCCAGTGCTAGACCGGCTGGCTCCACAGCAGGAGTTGCATTGGAATTGCTTTTAGGAGCAGAGTTGCAGGCGATGAAGCAAATGGTAATTCCATTTCAGTTCACAAGATTCGCTCTCAGCTCGGCTGGGCTGAAGATCTCTATCGGTGGGTAAAAATGTTCTGTTCTTGGGTTATGAAGTTTTTCACGGTGCGTATGAGTGTGCATGTGGGGCTGATCCTGTACATTTGTATATTATGTAAGGTAATGTGTATGCGTACACTGAAAAATAACTTTTGTGCATGTACGTTTCGAACCAAAGACACCATTTCTGGCCAATAGTGTTTGGAGAAATCGATCTTTCCCTATTAAAAGTAGACGCCATTGCTGGCACTTGCATGACTGGAAATAATGAGGAAGTATATGACTGCAGAGTGGACTTGCCTTAAGAAGAGACTATGATATGATATCAGCGTGTTGCCAAGCAAATGGTCAGGAATATAAATTTGGTCAAGCACACTGATCTGTTAAGACCAGGAACACACAGACTGCAATACAATACAGGACGATGCATAGCGTATTCTTATTTCAGACCGGTGAGATTATACATTATCGGAATGGCATTTGTTTCAGTGATGAATACAAATCTTGACGTGCTTCTTAAAGACCGTTCTTTGTACAAGAAGGTTCAGAATCAAAGGCAGACCCCAGTGTTCCAAAATTCAATCTTGCGTCAATAATTCATCTTGATAAATCTGAATAATCTCACTGTAGGGTATGTACACTCAGGCCCGTGTTCACTACAGAAACATGATTTAAAATCTGCTCCAGAAATCAATATGGATGCAAAGCCAAAGGGCTAGATATCGGAAAGCCGTTCTTTCACTCTGTCTAGGTAGTCTTGGGAATTTCTGCTGATATGCTATAAATCCAGTCTGAAATGTCATATTAAACGTGGGATCGGCGGTTAGAATGCTAGCGGTTCTCTGGAGGCATGAGGTGCATGCCAGTGTGTGTTTGAAACTGCTTTTAAGCCGATTCTTGAGAAAGTTGCAAAAAGCCTTTCGAACTGAGAATGATTTGGTTAGGATTTGTTTGAATATTTGGTAATATCGTGTACACTTTGTCTTAGAAGAAAGTTTCTACACTCTAAAAAATGCTGGGTTAAAAATAACCCAAGTTGGGTTGAAAATGGACTAACCCAGTGAATGGGTTGTTTTAACTCAGCAATCGGGTTGTTTTAACCCGGTGAATGGGTTGTTTTAACTCAGCAATCGGGTTGTTTTAACCCGGTGAATGGGTTGTTTTAACTCAGCAATTGGGTTGTTTTAACCCAGTGAATGGGTCGTTCTAACCCAGCGGTTGGGTTAAATGTTTGCTTAAAACAACCCAATTGCTGGGTTAGACCATTTTCAACCCAAATTGGGTTGTTTTAACCCAGCCTTTTTTAGAGTGTATATAGAACCTTTAAGGGATCTGTCAGACACTTCATGGATTTAGTTTTTAATTAATCTATTTTGTTTGAATTAATTTACATTTCAGAATTAAACAGCTCATAAACATACTTTAACACTAGAAAAATTTGGTAACACATTAGTTTACCAATTCTCTCTATTAACTAATTGCTTATTATCATGCATATTACTAAGATATTGGCTGTTATTACTTATAAAGCACATATTAATGCCTTATTCTGCATGATCATATTTTACATCCCTTAATCCTACCCCATTCCTAAACTTAACAACTACTTTACTAACTATTAATAAGCAGTAATTAGGAGTTTATTACGGCAAAATTCAGTTAATAGTCAGTTAATAGTGAGAATTGGACCCTAATCTAAAGTGTGACCAATAATTTTTAATAACCCATTAAACATGAAAGTATTATGCATTTATTTAAGACATTTCTCCTTATATAGAACCCTATCAGCACAAAAGTCCAGAACTCTAGGGATCTATAAGCCACAGATTTTTTTTTAAGAGTGTGAAGTGAAATAAAACAGCCTGTAAATAAGAAGGAAGTATCCCAAGTAGACCCAAATACATGTAAATAACCAATGATGGCTCAGACACTCCAAAACAAACAAGAAACCAAAATATACACGGCAAAAAATGCTTTTCTTATTTAGTATTTTTGTCTTGTTGCCAGTCTAAATATCTAAAAATTCTTAAATCAAGATGCATTTACTAGATAAGTAAACTACATATCATATTTTTTCTTGTGTTCGGGAAAATCAAATCAAATTGAAGCGAGTTTATGCTTAAAACAAGCACAATTACCTGCCAATGGGGTAAAAAAAAAACTTGTTTCTGCTTGAAATCTTGTTTCTGTCCCAAAAGCATTTTTTTGCAGTGTATTCTTTACCTCTTTCACACACAGAATAATATCTATATGGCAGGTGTTTGATATGCCAAGCAGGTCAGATCTCTATTCATTTTTTAATCAGCATTAATAGGTCAAAGGCAGGGGAAGGTAAGACAGATTCCTTCTTTAATTTTAGACTAGATTTTAGACTGTAAAAGGCTTTGCTTTTTTTAAGGATTACACTTCCTTTTTAAAGTTTCCAAAAGGGGGGTTTCACAGCAATGCCATATAACAACCATTTTTGGTTCTCCAAAGAACCTTCCAGTGACAAATTCTGAAAAGAACCATTTTTTTTTTTGAGTGAAGAACATTTTAAAAATATGGAAAGGTTCCATGGATGTTAAAAGACGCTTTTCCATATTCTCGTTCTCATTGCTTCGCCAGCCACTACGGATATGGTTTCATTTCCCTCTGTGGGTCTGATAACGGAGCTCTTTGGATCTAATACAAATGCATCAGTCTTTGCCTTGGTAACACAACAGTCTAGAATTATGATTGTTATAACACTTTAGTATGGGGAACACATATTCACTATTAACTACGAATTTTTCCTCAATAAACTCATAAGCACTGCTTATTTAAAGTTAAGGTTCTTTCACACTGGGCACGATTTTGAAACGTGAATAATTTGCGCAATGGTTTTATTTTTTGATCAGCTGTTTGTGTAATGAGTGCTTCCGCACCGAACACTAATGTGCTGTGGCGAAAAAACGATGTTTACTTTTTCCGTTTCAATGTCGATTTTTTTAAACTCTCGCAGTGTCAGAAAAGGCTTCAACCAAATCACACAAAAAGGAAACAAAGGTGACAAAATGTCCAGTAGATGTCACTAGCTATTCAATCAACATTAACCTTTGCCAGGTATCGCATTTCTCACGAGATTGCAGCTGTAGTTGTAGTTACTGCAGCTGTGTTTGCCCACTGTAGGCTACAGACAACGATAACGTAACCTTTTGAGTTAAAACTCGTTGATTTTTTTCTAAACCTAATTGTGTCCAAAACGTGTGCAACCAAAACCTTCTTCTCGGTCTTTTAAATAAAATGAAAAGCTCGTCTTCACTGGATGATGAAGTGTCCGTGTTCTCTCAGCTGTCACCGTGAATGTTTTGCGATGTTCGCGCACTGAAACGTCACAGACGTCGCAAATTCGTGTCGTGGCTGATGTGAATGGTTTTGACGCGAACTATTCGCACACAAAATATTCGCTTTTCCACTTCGCTTTTTCGTTACGCGTCAAGTGTGAAAGGGCCTTTAGTAAGGTAGTTGTTTGATAGTTGTTGGGCCTTTAGTAAGTTTAGGTATGGGGTAGGATTAAGAGATGTAGAATATGATCAGGCATTAATATGTGCTTTATAAAAACTAATAAACAGCCAATATCCTAGTAATATGCATGCAAATAAGCAACTAGTTAATGGCGAGAACTGAACCCTAAAATAACTATTCCTTAAAATAAACAAAAACAGTTCCTTACTGTTCTTTGAACAGTTCAGCCCGACTGTGGAAAAGTGGCTAAAGGTTCTTCATGAAACCATCAATGCTAATAAAGAACCTTTATTTTTAGGAGTATAGAATTCACTGATGTTCCATTTAATGAGCCGGCATTCTGATGCAGAACCTGAGGCGCTGCACTGTATTTACTACATCAACAGCTTAGGAGACCGGCGTTAAAGAGATTGTTGAATAAAGTTGTTATTTTTGGTTTGTTTTGCGCTCAATGTAGTCACATGGACTATTTTAACAATGTCTCTACTACCTTTCTGGGCTTTTAAAGTTGCAATTGCTGCCTATGGATGGTTCAGAAAGCTCTCGGATTTCATCAAAAAAATCTTAAATTGTGTTCTGAAGATGAACAAAAGCCTTACGCTTTTGGAACGACATGAGGGTGAGGAATTAATGACAGTATCTTATGATGGCACAAAGACATCATTGCTTATGAAACTGGTCTGGTATGTTTCTTTGTGATACGTTCCTATGCAGTAACACAGTCAGATACCTCATCCTTCGGTTTCCAGGTCAGTGCAAATGAGGGCTGGTTCTTAAAGAGGTCCACAGATCCCCCGGCTGATCACCAGTACCATTTCAGAGGAGAGAAAATCATTAATCCTTTCTTTGTTTTCATCATTCTCCCCCCTCACACTTCCTCACCAGTTATCAATTGATACTGCAAAATCAATAGCACGTCCAGTACCCTACAGCCCAAACAGAATCATCACATTCGCCAGCAGATGGGAGCGAATCGGGGAGCTTATTAAACACCGACTCTGCAGGGCAAGGCCCATCCCAGCTGACATTTTCGATCGGGAAACAACAAGAAAGGGAGGAATGAAGTCACAGATGGAGAGGCTAAAAGAGACACTTCAGTTGTCTTGAACTGCTCAGATTTTGAGATGTTCTTCTCTCACTGGCCTTGTGGGAAACGTAGATCTGACGTAAACCATCGGCCTTTGTGCTCTGACTATCAGGTCAAGCTCCGCCGAGAGGAAATTTCACTTGCCGAATGTCGGTAGGTCAAGTGTAGTGTAAGCAATTCCATGAGAGATTCCAGGCCATTTCCATCAAACAGGCTTTCATTTACAAAGGTCATGAGTGTGTGCTCATGTGCGGTTTGCTGTTGTACCTGGTAGGAGTGGATATGGGAATTTTTACTTTGAGAAATGCCTCTAAGTGAAACAGTTCTGACCCTAACATGAATTATTTACTCATTTTCATGTCGTTCCAAACCTCATGTCATTATTTATTTTCTTCTTTTAGTAGAAATGTTTTTAGTAGAAATGTTCACAGTCCTTATTTCCTAACAACTAAAATGGATGCTGATCTGCAATGGCCAAACATATGGGCACAAGAAGCACCATATACATATTGTGTGCTCTTTTCCATGTGTTCAGAAGCAATTTTCCAGATTTACATGATTAGCCATTAGCCTCAGCCTATTAAACACATAACTGGAGATGGCTTTCGCTCTACCTAGTAGCTTTAATCCTAGTAGCTTCAATCTGAGCTCAAATTCAGATTTTGGAATCAAGTTGTGTTTTCAAAGTAGAGTACTTCTCAAAGATGTATTTTCCAGGTTGTTGGGATCAAATCTTTTAAAGATATTCAGAGGCACTGACCTTGATATGCACAATATATACAAATCTGCCCTTTGGAACATGTCTGCAAAATAATATAATGTTGCTTCTTGCATGATTCATGTCCATTGAGTGGCTCTAAGGCCGTGTTTACACCTGGTATTAAGATGCGTTTCAGTCGATCGGATCATAAGTAGATGAGGGAGACACATTACACCTGGTGTTTTAATCCGTCTCTTTTGTCCACTTTCAATCACTTCTGTCCTGATTTCATCTACAAAATATTTTTAAAAGAAGCCTCTTATGCTGAATATGCTCACAATTTTTGCCCCAGAATTATTTTATGAATAGAAAGTTCAAAAGAACAGCATTTATCTGAAATAGAAAGCTTTCAAAGAATCCTAAAAACAAACATTTTACACAA
This sequence comes from Gobio gobio, assembly GCF_949357685.1. NCBI lineage: Eukaryota > Metazoa > Chordata > Actinopteri > Cypriniformes > Gobionidae > Gobio > Gobio gobio. The sequence goes on along the minus strand of NC_137108.1, from coordinate 4,847,961 downwards.
CTGTTTTCAAAACTGATAATAATCATAAATGTTTCTTGATCATCAAATCCTCATATCAGAATGATTTGTAAAGGTTCATGTGACACTGGAGACTGGAGTAATGATGATAAATTCAGCTTTGATCACAGGAATAAATTACACTTTACTATATATTCACTTGGAAAACAACTATTTTAAATGGCAATAATATTTCACAATATTACTGTCCGTTTTTACTGTATTTTGGTCAAATAAATGCAGCCTTGGTGAGCAGAAGAGACTTCTTTTAAAAACAAGAAATGTTGATGGATTTCTTTAAAACGTTAAACATTTTTTTATTTTGGCAGAAACACGCAGGAAGACCTTTTAGTAATTTCTAAATGATTCTCATTACGAATTTGGGAAGATGCATGTTCCGTTCCCAAATTATCATTTTGAGCGACTCAAACATATAGTAGGCCTACTTGCAGAGAAACATTTACTGCGAACAGAGACTGAAAGCTATGCTGTAGGCCTACTCCGTCCAAAACATGCAGCACGTCAGATAAGATATTTGCACTAAACCAGCACATTCTCAAATCTATCCATTCATAAAAAGGTAAGCGGGCAACCGATTTTTCTCGCACTTTGGACTTAGAACCATGGCTAAGTCTAACAAGCTAATAGTGTCCAGCCAATGGTGCTGCGAGCTAGTGCAGCGCTGTCAGAATCAATCCATGCATATATTAGAAAACTTAAAAAAAGAAAATGCAGTTTATCTAGTTATTGTTTAAGGCCATTTCGCGATTTCAATAAAGCAACAGGCAGCAAGTAATTTCATGTGCTCTTGGGGGCCCCCTGGTGGCATAAGTTCACTTATGCCTTGGGCTGGCTCTGACTGTGTCATTTATGTAGTAGAAATGTGAAATTATTTTTGAATTTGGTGCCCTCTAGACTGGGAAAAGCCAGAAAATGTATTTTTGTCTCTTGTGGATGAAAGACAACAACTCCCAGAATGCACTTGCTTCACTGCCCTACGAGGCCACGTTTTGATCTTCATAGTAATACAATAATTTCGTTCAGTTAGAGAATAAACACTACAATTAAAAACTGAACGCGTCTTTTCAATAAAGTGTGAGTGAGCCGAACAAAAGTCACAGGACAAACGCAGCAGCAGGAGTCAGATTTCATTCAGCACGAGAGGGAAGTAAGAGCTGAGCAGAGCTGAGGTAAGCACGGCTGTCATTCTCAGCGCGTGTCCAGTCTGGCGTGTTTTCTGATCGCATAATGGAAGCTAAACTTTCATAGGAATTCATTGAAAAGTTGAAACACTCACTTTTCTCTGCACCGCTCCGTTATGAATGCCCGAGGCCGAGCCGTGCACATTTACATTCTGTGAGCAGGATCTCTCCCCTGTGAGGGGGTTGAAAACATGCGGAACAGCTCCATCTACTGGCTGTAGTCTCTAGCCTCTGGCCAAAAAAATCCTCTGATGACGCAAAATGACGATATTTGCGTCATCTGAGGATTTTTTCCAGAAATAAAATGCATAATTATCTCGTCTCATGGGGATATGAGGGGGGAAAGTACCATAATTCAAATATACTACAGGGTTTCTACTAATACAAAGCTTAATGCTAAATCACTGAAGTTACCCTTTAAGTGCCTCCAAAATGAGGCACCGAAATCTGCGTTCGGATTCGGTCCGGTTACATACCGGTTATATAGAGCCATATTGCCACCGGGTTTTGGTGCCCAACTTTAGTATTTAGTGCCGTCCACTTGTGATCTGATCGACCAAAGCGCATCTTAATACCAGCATAAACAGGGCCTTAAAGTGTGTTCAGTTTAATCCAAAACAGATGAACGTAAATCTGGCCAATTTGTATTAAGTTGGATAGTGCTGTGCTGTATCAGGTGAGCTGCTGAGCACGTTTACCGCCTCAGACAAGCCACACATACAGAGCTGATTATGTGATGCAAACATCAAAATGTATTAGTTTACAAATCATGCATGTGATAAAAGTGTTCCCTTTCGAAAGGGAACGAGACGCTGCGTCAGCTTGACGCTACGGGGAACGCCTTCAGCGTGACAGGTGTCTGAATCACAATCGAATCACGTCAATCCTATTGACCGGCGACAGCCCATGACATCATCAAAGTGCGACCAGGAAGTATATAAGGGCGCCTTACCAACATGACACCGCTTCTTCGTCTTCAGGGACTGTTTGTCTGCTTCGAGAGAAAGAATCACGAAAGCTACAATGAAACACACAGGGAAGTCCAAGCTTAACTTCCGGAAGTGCGCGGATCCGTGTCCCAGGTTCCTTACACCTGAGGACACACATACCCATTGTGTGTTTTGTCTGGGGGAAGAGCACGCGCGGGAGGTTCTCGAGGGAGCCTCCTGTGCCAACTGCGAGCGTCTTCCCATCCGGACGCTCCGCTCTCGTCTGGCCCTCTTCTCGAGGGAAGTGGGTCCAGCTTCTGGGGACGGTCCCGCCGGTGCTGAGGCCGAGCGCCGGCTACAATCATGGGGTTCCCAGATGGATCTGGCTCATCGTCTAGAGAGAGGCATGGTTCTCTCTGACGATCGGTCAGATCGCGAGGGGCAGCTGCCGGGGGAGGAGTCAGACCTTTCCTCCCTTTCGTCAGCTGGTGTTCTTCCGGATGAGCAAGGGGTAGCTGAGCAGGGTGGTGACGAAATATCAGCTGAGGCTGAACCCTCTCAGCCGCCCTGCCCCGTGTATGACGAGCTGCTGGAAGTGATGGAGCGTGCCACTGCTAGACTGCAGCTACAGTGGCGGCGCGCGAGGAGAGAGCCCGCGCGTTCGAGCCGCCTCGACGATCGGTTTCTCTCCGACGTCAATCCAGCAGCTCCCGGGAGCCTTCCATTCCTCCCCGATCTTCATGATCAGATCTCGGGGGCATGGAAGAAGCCGTACTCGGCCCGGATCTTTCGTTATCAGCGAGGGAATTTCGCTGATGTCGAGGGATCCGCCGAGTCCGGTTATGTGTCGATGCCACCAATCGACGAGACGTTCGCGAACTATCTCGCGTCTGGGAGGCCATCGACACTGACAACTCCCGCCCTGCCCTCTAAGGCGCTGAAGACCACCTCGCGCCTTAATGGCAGGGCATACACGTCGGCAGGTCAGGCTGCGTCGGCATTGCACACTATGGCGGTGTTGCAAGCTTACCAGGCTGATCTGCTGAGGGATCTCGATCAGGGGGAGGGCCTACCCCCTGATGCGATGGCCGAGCTGCGTCGCACCACAGATTTTGCTCTCCGGGCTACCAAACAAACAGCGGTCGCCATCGGTCGTTCGATGGCGGCCATGGTGGCCACGGAGAGACATCTGTGGCTGAACCTGGCGGACATCGGGGGGAAAGAAAAGACCTTTCTCCTCGATGCCCCGGTCTCGCCCTCTGAACTCTTCGGCACCTCCGTCGAGGCGGTGGTGGGAAGGTTTAGAGAGGCGAGGGCGCGCTCGGCGGCATTTAGATCATGCATCCCGCGGAGATCCGGGGCGGCACCCAGACAGGCGGGAAGCTCCGGTCCGTCACGGTCTGAGGACTGGCGGCAGGACCAGCGAGCCAGCGTCGCTTCTCGCGCGCCCCCTCCTGGTTGGAGCAGGGCGTGGAAAAAGCGTGACTCCCGCACTCAGAAGAGGAAGGACGTCGGACAAGTGACCCGGAACCAGCGCCGTGGAGGGCCACGTTGGGATCAGTCTCCGCCTCCGAGGAGGCGCTAGACTAACGCAGGCCCTTCCTCCTTCTAATAATTCCCTTTTCCCCTACGCCTCTTACATCAGGCGGTGGGCCCGTGATGAGCGGGAAAAGGAAGTACCCCAATCTCTGACGGCCCGCCAGGCCTGGTGTGTGAGAGCGCCCTCGAGCGGGTCGGTGGTAATGCTGCACCTAAGCACACACATTATGAATAAAGATTGTGGTTGAATATCAATGGCGCGCTGCAGGCGAGCGGGTAAGTCCCCTGTGGGGAAAATATTAATACATTTTCTGTTCCATGCTCCCTGCTGAGGATTTCGGGATCACTTTGGAGTAGTTGGATATTTCTGTGGACGGCCAGAACGAATGCAATTTACAAGCCAGTTTGGATCAGACTGTTTCAACTACAGCTAGATCTAAAAAGAGCCCATTAAAACAAAACAGGTTTAGATCTATTTTGGCCTACGCTTCTAGGGTTAAAAAAAAAAAAATGTTCCCTAATGTAGCCGTCTCTTACGTAGAGTCGTCCGGCCAAGGCCCGCCCCCTTTTCTGTGTTCGGGGTTTTTTACTAGCAATACAGATGGTGCTGTGCAGTATGTGATAGCGACCTAGCCAGTGGTCGCTTGGAGGGGTAGGCCATCCTTTTTGTTTGGTGTAAGGATGTTGTATATGTTGTTCAACTTTGCCCTCCAGAGCTAGTTGTTTTAAGCCGCCAGTTCTTTGGAATTATACCTGGCATGTGGCAGTACTCCTCTGTTAAAACAGGGTAGATTAGAGTATTTCGCTAACCTAGCTCTGTATCATTCTGCCTCACCCATGGCTTGGGTTGAGCGGCACTTCCTAACTTTTGTAAAAAAAAAAAAAAAAAAATGGTATGGTAGTGAGCTCCCTTGTAGCCAGAGCATTGCCATGGCTGACGCCCTTGCATTTAAACGATAGGCCGCTTCAAAAGCTAGGTCCTTCATTGGGCGGGTGGCGTACGTGGTACTCCCCCCGTTTAGGGGGTCCAGGGCGTTGTTTTGCCGAGTATCCTGTCATGAGTAATGTAATTAGGTTCCAGAGCTTGTAGGCGCTGCTGGTAAGACTGCAACTGTCATACAGTAGGCCCGAAAAGTGGGCCGCTGGGATGGATTAGCCCCAGGTTGGGACCTTGGAGAACTTGGGCAGTCTGGGCAGTAGACTCCGGGTCAGGTGGTAGGCCTCAGTAGGCCTCCTTGCGAGTGAGTCCCGACGTTGGGGAGGTTAGCGATTAATAGCTGCAACCTAGATAGGTAGTCAGCTTTGGAAAGTAGGCCTTTTGCAAAGTCGGCCCCTTTTGATTGCTATGTGTTTACCCCCCAACGATGTCGGCCTCAAGTAGCAGAATTTTCAACTAATAACTTCTCTTTGTTGTCTTGTCAGCCAGCAGAGGAGCCGCTGTCAGCCGGGAGATATAGCAGCCAGTCTCGTGCCTGCCACAACAGGAAGCCGCCTCCGCGGATCTGCTGTAAGGCTCCTTGGACGCCAGTCGACCATGATAAGTCAGTGCGGCTGCCTGACTGTCCCTAGGGGTGAGCCCCGGGACCAGGATGCCTCTGGCAAAAAAAAAAAAAAAAAAAAAAAAAAAAAAAAAAGGACTAACATGGACTGCTGGCAGATGGTAGGCCTTACTCTGCCTCCCGGTGAGCTCGCTACCAGGCGATAGGCCGCACTGGGCCTCCCTGAGGGGGAATTCCCGAGTCAGAATGCTCGGGCGGCTAGCATAGCCTGCTATTAGGTAGCGGGCCTCTCCAGGCCTCCCTGAGGGGATGAGCTCCTGTTTCCAGCTGCATCGACAGTGGGCTTCGACTGCTATTATGGGGATGGGCCTTATCTGGCCTCCCTTTGGCCGAGTTCCCGAGTTGGTTCCTCGAGCATTTGGCATGTACTGCTATCATGCAATAGGCCTCACTAGGCCTCCCTGAGGGGTTGGGTTCTCAGTTCAAGAACTGTTTACTGGCATATGCTGACAGCTAGTGGTATCTGCCCCTTATTTGGCAGCATCTGAGGATGGTCTTACCCTGGCGCGACTGAGGTCGCTTCTGCTACTTGGTTCCCATGGGAGGGAATCTAGCCTACAACCTGGCTTACCTACCGGGCAGCCCCTTCCTAAGCTCCCCTCTCTCCGAGGGTCGTCTGTGAGCCCGAAGCTGCCTGGGCCTGATCAGATGGTCGTAGGCCCCTCGCGAGGCCTCCCAAGTTGGATCAGCTTTTAGGCCAGTCTGGCCTCCTGAGTGTTTCTACCTGATAATAGCTCAGTAGATCCTAGGATCGAGCAGATTGACTCCCCTCGCTGGCAAGGGTAGAAAGCGCTATGCTGAGTACTGCTCTCCAGGATGCCCGTCTCTGAGATCCGGCTCGAGGAGGACACTGCCATTCTGCAGTCCCTTGGACTGGATGCCTCTTCAGGAGGCGAGTATCCAGAGGCTCTGTTCTCGAACAGACAAGGATGGCCCGGCCGAAGTGCCCCTTGAAAAAGGCACCAAGCTAGGCCGCCTTGGCGGCGTTAGTGGCTGGCTGGGGCGCCCTAGGGCCCCCTAGCCACATTCCCTTAAAGGAGCCCCCTTCCTTTGAATGGGTTGGATCCAGGCCTTTGAGCGGCCTGAATAGGACCTCGTGCAGCCGCACTAAGGTTCCTGACGAGGCGTATAGCTCGGGCTATGACCGTAGGGAATGCTGTCACTGACAGCCTTGTGTGACCAGAGGGGGAGTGGTTCAGGCATTTCATTTGAATTTGCTTGTCCTGACAGTTGTCACTGCCAGTGGGCATGCACTCCCCTCGGCATGGCGGCGTTGGTATTTCGTTCCCCGTAGCGTCAAGCTGACGCAGCGCGAGTTCCCTTTCGAAAGGGAACGTCTCCGGTTACGTATGTAACCTAGGTTCCCTGAGAACAGGGAACGAGACGCTGCGTCGCTTTGCCATGCCTCAGGGCCTGCCCGCCGAACAGTCCCTTCAGACGAAGAGGCGGTGTCATGTTGGTAAGGCGCCCTTATATACTTCCTGGTCGCACTTTGATGATGTCATGGGCTGTCGCCGGTCAATAGGATTGACGTGATTCGATTGTGATTCAGACACCTGTCATGCTGAAGGCGTTCCCCGTAGCGTCAAGCTGACGCAGCGTCTCGTTCCCTGTTCTCAGGGAACCTAGGTTACATACGTAACCGGAGACGTTTTGAGGTCATAACATAATATTGTGCAAAGAACTGTGTGGGAAAAAAGTCTCTATTAATCAATAATCTGCATCTGTAATCATCATTTGTGTGAGAAGGAATATAAATAGTTGGAGTTTTACTGAAAACTGCAGGGAATTATATGTATATAGTTTTTCAAGTATAGTTTTCCAAATTGTTTGGAACTTAACTTTTTGAAAACAATATATTTTATTTCTTTACTCTTTTTAATATCGGCCTATCCTTGGGAGATTAAGTATTTATGTATATATCTGAGCACATGCTTTTGTGTGTGCATGTCTCCACCAGATTCTTGTCAAACCAATTTTACAGTTTTGTCATTAATGCTGTAATCTAGTTTCTCCGGAAGCCCGCAGAGAATGCTATCAGCCTGGGAGAAACTCAATATGACTCCTCGAGCATTCAGGGTTGGGTTGAGAGAGGAATCAGGGATTGAAAGCAGTGTGCTTTCATGTGTGTGCACATTTGTGTGTGTGCGTGTAAGTGTGTTCCTTTACCATAGGACGCCGTGGTTTGATTTCCCCAGATGCCACAGTCAGGCTTCATCAGTCCTTTGTTGGAGAAGACTTTAGAGGAAGAGTGAGATTTTAGAGAGAGAGACAGTTCGAGCTAGGGAAAGAGAGATAGAGAGAGAGAAATAAATAAAGGATGTTTCCCCTTAAATTAAACATAATTCTAAAATGCTTGGAGAGACTTCGGGGACTCCTCTAGCTCAGTTCTTTCTCGTCTAGAGAGTGCGCTGTTTAGAAGAGCGTCTCGAGTGTCTCAGATTATGTGTGCAGTTGAAAAGTGTTGGCGAATGTAAATAAGTGCTGTATACTTCTGGGAATACAGCGGAGTGGATGTTTGAAAATCTCGACAGATCTTCGGCACAGTAATAGGATACCGAGTCAGATTGTACCGCTGCGATTGTAACGATTCATCTTCACTGTGGTGCGACTTGATTCTGATTCCCTTTAATGTGATTTGGGTTCTTTCATGGGGTTTTTGAGTGCAAAACAGGCCTACAATGCGATTGGACAATAAAAATCACTTCATAGAGCTAAGCTAAATGTTATAGATGGTTGTTTTCTTAACTTCAAATGAATGCATGGCAAAAAAAAAATCTATATAGAGCAATAGTGATAAATATGGATGGGCTGCAGGTTGTCCAGTGATGAATGAGTGTTGTCAGGACTGTGGTGTTATAACACAGGGCCACGATAAGAGTAGCCAATAGCTAAATCATGTGTCGTGCTAACTCACTGACTCTATACAGGGCCCATGAGCTCCATGTGAGAATTCCCATGGGTGAGATCCAGGCCTTTCAATAGGAATCCATGCATTCTGAAATTTCTTGAAAGGTGAAAGGTTTCCTCCTGTAGATTTCATGGCTCACGCTGGTCACACGAATTCACACTTCTGTGCGAGCCGTACTTCATGCAGCACTCCACTTCACAATGAACAATGGACCTTTTTTCCTGCTAAGATTCTCTGAAATGTTGCCAATGTAGTGTATGTGAACACCTGGGAACTCATGAGGGAACTGAAGGAGGGTTCTTGAGTTGATAAAAGCTAATAATTCATTATATGAAATGTAAAATTAAAATAAATAAATTGGGCTGCGCGATTATCACAATTCAGTTTAGAATTGAAGAATTGAAGAATTGAAGAACCCAGCAAGCAATTGTGTGTTTAAAAGATGTCTAATAGCGTCCAAACACAGCCCTGACGTCTGGGCTAAAACAAGGCACAATTTGGGCTGTCAGTGAAAATGTAATAAACGTCTAACCATAGCCCGAGAATAGACTAGTCATCTAGAACATGAACATGGCAAAGAAATGAAACCAAACACCTTGTAATCACAGGTGACTTTGCTTACATGATGGAATATCGTACATTTCACACGTTATTTTGGCAAAAATGACATGTAACCAAAATCAAGGCAGTGAGTGAACATTTTGTCCTCAAAGTTGATGTGTTAGAAGCAGGAAAAATGGGCAAGCGTAAGGATTTGGGTGAGTTTGACAAGGGCCAAATTGTGATGGCTAGACGACTGGGTCAGAGCATCTCCAAAACTGCAGCTCTTGTAGGGTGTTCCCGGTCTGCAGTGGTCAGTCTCTATCAAAAGTGGAGAACCGGCCACAGGGTCATGAAGGACCAGTGGAGAACTGGCCACAGGGTCATGAAGGACCAGTGGAGAACTGGCCACAGGGTCATGAAGGACCAGTGGAGAACCGGCCACAGGGTCATGAAGGACCAGTGGAGAACTGGCCACAGGGTCATGAAGGACCAGTGGAGAACTGGCCACAGGGTCATGAAGGACCAGTGGAGAACCGGCCACAGGGTCATGGAGGACCAGTGGAGAACCGGCCACAGGGTCATTTGCGGCCAAGGCTCATTGATGAACGTGGCCCATGTGATCCGATCAAACAGACGAGCTACTGTGAAAAGTTTACGGTACAATTATAATTTACAACAATAAATATGTCTTCATTTTATAATTAGAGTTAAAACAACAATAATACAAATAAAAATAATACTTATTATTATTATTTCCCTCTGCTTATTCTGCAGCCTATGATATTAATGTATTATTTTATACATTCATTTATTTATATTTTAAATGCATACAGTATATCTTAAATACTTCAAGGAGTCCAATTTAGATTTTGTGTTATTCTCGTAACTTTTCCGTCCGCTAGAGGTCGCCTATTCAAAACAAAGGCGTAGTTTGATGACGCCACATGAATCTTAGGACATGTGGCCTTCACCTTACAGCCGGTGGGAAAGAATCGGGATAGGACTCGGGCAGAAATCATGTTGATGGATGTGATTATTAACGTTACTATAGTCTGAAGCAGAGCAGGGCCGACTGTTGTGGAGCTGAGGAACCACTGGAGCGATTGTTAATAAGATGAACGTAACACATGCCTCGCGAGCAGCGGGACTTTTATTATGCCACAGTCGCCACTTCCGCTCCTCCGCTCATGAGTTTGAGGTAACACAGCTCTGTTGATCATATTAGACACATCTGAGTGTGTTAATGATGTTATGACGTTACTCTGTGCGTTTGCTTGGTGGCTGCTATGACACTTGTTGCACACTGCAGTGAGAGTAAAGCGTTTCTGCAATATAAAAGCGTAAACTGAGGGGAACGCAGATATGACGCCATTGACAGGCGACTCCCTCACATGTCCCGGTTCCTTGGTTAAAATCAAGCGGAAACCTCCCGCAGTTTCTCTTAAAGCCAATACGGAAGTGACTTAAACTGCAGTTCATCGACTGGCCACTAGAGACAGACTCCAGAAGAAGCAGAATCTCATTGAGCTTTTGTTAAAATGCCCAACTTTACAGCAGAAGAACACATGTTTACAGTCTGGGGCAAATTGTGGTTTTGGTCTATACGGCTACTTTTGCCCTTCATGACGACTGTGAGGGGGGTGAATTTTTTTTATAACTTATTTGTTTACATTATATAAAGCCTTAAAGTTGTGCATAATTAAGGGCATGGCCAGTTTGAGTAACAGGTGGATTGCCGTTAGTCTGCTGTCTGTTAGTCATCACCTCACCTCAGCTCCGCCCACGTCCCGCCTCTTTGCCCATTTTCTGTTTTCCGGGATTGACGCGCGATGACACGCTGCCAAGATGGCGACGGCCAGCTCGACCCGACTTTACGCTTCAAAACTGCTCTTCAGAATCCTATGGGTGACGTCACAGACACTACGGCCCAATCCCAATTCTATTTTATACTCCTTCGCCTTCCCCTACCCCTACACCTACCTGTTCCCCTTGCCCCTTGAAACAGAGTGCCAAGGCGTAGGGGTGAAAATATTCCCCTAAGAAATGGGACACCACTACTATACCATTACACGTCATCATACCCCGTTTCTTTTATTATAAAATCCTGTGACATTTAACCAGTATGAACAGCAATGAAGTGTGTAGGCTATATCTAACAGAAATCAGGCGCGAGCACGTTTAACAAATTACTCACTCCCAACTGAGTTTTGCGCTGTATTTGGACTTAATAAAATGGCGCTCGTTTTCAGTTCAAAAACATATGAGCCAGAGTTTCCTAAGATGATACAGAATGATACAGAACATACAAGACTACTGAAGCTGCTTTTGCATGGGACCAAACTGTTCTCTTTGTTTATTAACCGTTCCATTCCGTGCTGATCCGAGCCGGCCGGGACGGATATGGTTTTGTTATCCACTGTGGAGCTGCAATAATGTTATACGTCAAGTCAGTCGTTGCCTTGGTAACGCGAGAGTTTACGGACGATATGTATTGTAAATATCGACTGCGTTATGAAGGATGACCAGATATATATTTTTTAACTATTATTAATATGTGTTCAAATCACCCAAATAGTGCGTTTAGCAAGCTACGGAGAAACGGCAGCCAGGCGACATGCAAGTGATCGATCCTGAGTGGCAACACACACACATTCTATGCAGCACGGTAGTCATTGGAGGGAAACTCCTCATACCCCTTCGTTTGAAGTGTGGTCCTGGAAAATCTTCGTTTGAAGGGCTATCTGACCCTTCCCCTTCCCCCTACCACTCCAGCCAAAAAAGAATCGAGACACCCCTACCCCTTCACGTGAACGCGCAAAACGAAGGGGTAGGGGAAAGAGAAGGGCTAAGGGGTAGAAACGGGATTGGGCCTACGTCTCCATATATACCAGTCTATGGTTAAAATAGCAATTTTCTCACGATTTACAAATAGTTGGAAACATTTTGTAAGTAGACCTACTCAACTGAACAAAATATATTACACTGGCCTAGTGGTTTTTGGATATTTTACTGCAAAAATGTTGCATATTGCAGCTTTAATAATATTTGTTACCTTGTTCATCCAAAACTGGTTAAAGTGTTTAATAGACGAAGGAGTGAAACTGTAGGAGTGAGATGGAGGGCCATGATGGGGATGAAACCATGATAATGGGAAGGACTCGTAGAAAACTTGGAATGACGTGACATTCCAGGTGAACGCTTAATGAATTGCAATGATCTTTTCAGACACTTTTACATCATCTTTAACTTTAGACAACACTATATGTGACATCTCTGATGTGATCTGTATTGTTTGACAAGGGCCGTTGATAGCCTTTCACCTGTAGCTTGTACTAAACCTAAATGTAATTCATTCATTAGAATTGAAAGATATGCGAGCACATTGAGTTCTCTCCTCCTGACGGCTGATCTTTGAACTCTTCCTGTTGGTAAATGAGCGTTACACGTTATTACGTGCAGGTCAGTGCTCTTGGGATCTTTCACAGCTCATTATTACATGACAATGCCTGCTACATAATTCAACTAAAGCAGGCTTGTGCGCCACGAGTGGAAGAATCTGTGAAATGTGCCGTGGTGTATACATTAGGAATACGTTAAGAAACCCACATTGCAACATTATGAGGAGAATTCCCTAAATATGAACTGCGCTCATTTGCATGCACTGTCTGTGTTGTTTTAGCGTCTGATTTACTGAAGGTGAATGGGGTTCGGGCTCTTTAAAGGTGTATTCGTCCACAGGCATGTCTGGATATACAGTATGCCCGGTTATTACGCTTTTCTCCATTACTTGATCATCATTTGATGAATTACTGCTGCCAGGATCAATAGAAAATGTATGCCATCTAAATTTTAAAGGGAATTCTGTTCTGTTTTCAGCAGGCAGTAATAGTACAATGTTAATAGATGCACTTCAAAAAATTACAATGTAGAACTTCAAATCAATTACAATGATTAGTATGAGAATAATTTACATTATTTTAGCACATTTAGCTGATTGGATTGTGGGAGAGTAGTAAATAGTATTTTGGTCCTGACACCGCACACAACAGTGGCTCAATTATTTAGTAAAGTCACCCCACATCTATAATTTGTATGCAACAATTAAAATTCTGGTGCTTTCAAATACTACCATCCAATATTGAATAGAAATGCCTCTGCTCTGAGGAATCAATCTCTGTTATGCCTTTACTTTTGGAATGGTTGCACACTTTGACACTGGATTTAGTCATGAAAACAAACTATTTCTTCATCATTTCATTTCATTTTTCACCATTAACGGTTAACATTTCCTTCTGTTCCTCGTCACATGTTTCTTGTTGCTGACTCATGGTGGTTTACCTGATGAAACTTGTTGATTTTGACTTCATATTTTCATATTGCATGAAATGTGTTCATATTTACTGGTAATATAATTTTTGCTGACAATCTAGACACTTATTACTGAGGAAGCTTCTGAAAGGAACTGATAAATTAATCTCAGAAGACCTGAAAAAAAACAGTACAATGCACATTCAAATATTTATAAATTACTTTTATGCATTTGGCAGACGCTTTTATCCAAAGCAATTTACAGTGCACTTATTACAGGGATAATCCCCCTAGATTGTGGAACACCTGGAACACTGCTGGGGTCGAACCAGCTACCTTCTGCATATCAGTTCAGTGGTTTAACCCATAGATATACATAATAAAGGCTAGATGTCTCGTCCACGCATGGCCAATGGAGGTCGACGTCCGCACCTGGCGGCCATCTTGTCACAGTCAGCTCACTCACTCATAACATTGTGTTTTAATGGTGTATGTACTTTTTATATAAACATAACTTGCTCAATTTTCTACCGATTTTCAAACTGTTTGGTTTGTTATAAACGTCAGAGATGTAGTTATGACACTGCATACTTATGAATAATTATTCATAATTTGTTCAAGCATCCAGAATTATAGCCACGTTAATAACGTTTGTAAGAAACCAAACCATTTGTAAATCCGTCAAGATTTCAGCTAGATAAGAGTATTTGTGTTCGTGCAGATCACTCGCCTTACATCAGAGCCTGCCAGAAAGCTTCCCTGTGACAAAATGGCCGCCGGTGATGACGTTAAAGACATCTAGCCTTTATTATGTATATCTATGGTTTAACCCACTAGACCACCATCTCCATACTTGTTAAGTATTATACATTTTGTTTTTACCAAGTTCCTCTTTTCAATTCCTCCTGTATTTCATCGGTTTCTCTATTGTAAATATGGAGTGTCTATTTACACTAAGAGTAAATAACCTGTCTTGTTGGCAGAGGCTATTTACACTAACTCCGCCCATTTACGTCTGATTTGGCCAGACAAAATTACGGAAGACGCTGGGTTGTCAACAGGCTTGTTCGACTTGATGCAGCGATGCGCAGACCGATCAAATTATTATTGCATACCGTTTCATTTACAACAACACTGAGGTGCAAATACTATCTGCCACTATTTATAAGTATAAATAGCATCTGACTACTATTTACACTTATTTCAAAGAAAATACAGCATTATATTAGAAATATAATCTATCACTAAATATAATCTATAGCTATTTAAACAGTGAAAACAGAATATATTTCAAGGATGTTTTTGTTAATTTGGGTCAAGAAAAAAAAACCTCAGTGTAAGTGAACACCTTAAAACTTCTCGAGAATGTAAAGAATACCCTGATTGGATGATACCTTGTGAAATGAATGCATGAATGAACGAACGAACATGAAGCTCCCATTGTTAGCCTCTTACTCTCAGTCACACAGGCAGCAAGAGAAAGAGAGATCGAGAAGAATTTATTGGCCGATATGGTGAGAAAGGACGCGCTCCTTTAAAGTGTCACTTTACTGAGGAAGGCTCAATTCACTGTCACTCTTGTATTATCTGATCAGTGAAATGTCACTCACTCACACACACACACTGAAGTCTGACTTCCAAAAGCGCTTCACATTCACTTTTCTACTCGTGTTTCTCTGTCAGTGAACTCTCTGGAGATGGATGGCTTGATGATAAATAACGATAATGTATAAACAGAATAAATGATATATAGAAAATGTTATAATTCTCAATAGCAGGCTTTATGTGAACTCATATAGGGCCAATAAGTGAATGTGAAGTGGAGCTGAAGCACAGATTTGTCCTTCTTCCTGCTCATCAGGTTGAACTTCCTCTTCCGCCACACGCTTGACCAGTCGGATTCGCTCGGCCAACAGATCGATGCTGAATACCCAAGCATAGCTAAATGAAATTACTCTTACCCTGTTGCGTCAGGAGAAAAAGAAGGCAAAGTACGAACACAATGCAAACTGCTTTCTTTCAGGTCCAAGAAACACAAAAATGATGTCAAGGGCTGTACATATGCGTCCATGTATGAACAAGCAAAGGATTCTGTCTACCTTCCTCATCTCATCCTTTTACTCCTTTTACCCATTTCCACGTTCATTTCATTTTCTCTTTTATTTGGGCATGAGCTTGACTTTCTGTCCTCAGAAACTATAAATAAAACAAGCTGGTGGACTGTAAGTCACAGTCTGTCCATTTCTTTTGTCTACAGTGTGATCATTTCACATTTTTTTCATTGAGGCGTTGAATTATAGGCATAGTTCATCCAAAATTAAAAATGGTTCTCTCAACTAAAAATTGAAAATTGTCAAATTTGAATTTGCACATTCAATAAATGCAAAATGCCTCATTCAGCCAAAAAAATTCAGCAGATACATATTTCTTGTTTAGCAAATAATAATTATTAACATAATAAATTTGCCATTTCGGTAGATGTACTGTATATATAGTTTTATAGGATGTTCAATATATGAATCTATCTTTGTTTCTGACCTTTTG
This sequence comes from Gobio gobio, assembly GCF_949357685.1. Lineage (NCBI taxonomy): Eukaryota > Metazoa > Chordata > Actinopteri > Cypriniformes > Gobionidae > Gobio > Gobio gobio. The sequence goes on along the minus strand of NC_137108.1, from coordinate 4,832,429 downwards.
AAGCAAACATATACGTTTTTGAAGTTTGTACATTGACCTCAACACACAAACCTCAAGAACGATCAATAAATGTGAAAATATGAGCTCTTCATATCAACACACAACAAATAACGTGCAATAATGACAAAACAAAACTAAAGACAGCAAACAGTGACAATGATCCCACAACAGTCATTTATTCTTTCTGCAATGCATGCTGGGAACCCACAAACTCTTAATATTCATAATTTAAAACTATTTAGGACAACATTTGGGGGAATTCTGTTGGTCGAACATCTTTTTTTTAATGTAGTTTCAAGTAATTCACATTCCTTAGTAATTAACAATGTCCCATAAACTGGAATATGAGGTTGTCATTCCAGTTTTTTGTATGGGACACAAAATAAGATGTTTTAACACATGACATGCAGGAAAAACTATAGTAAATTGTGCGCACAATATAATTGTTACATCCACCAGCTGAAGTCCCCGTGATCTCCACCAGAGGGCACTCCTCCCGTCTCCTTTGCTTTCTAATCATGAAATACATTTCCCATAATCCATTGCCAGGACTCATTATGGTCTGATTAATTCCACCTGTGTGTGATTAACTCATTTGTGATTAAGCCCTGTGTTTTCACTCTTTCTTTGCAAAGTCTTGTTTGCGTTATCACTACATTTCTGCTTTCTTATGGTTTTGACATTCTGCCTGGTTTTGAGGATTTCCCAATTTGCCTGTGTTTTCTGCCCTACTATTTTTTGGATTGTCTGCCCTGCCCCCTTTGCCTGATTTATGGATTATGATCGTGGATTTTCCTTAAAGGGCATCTATTATACCCCTTTTTTAGCCTGGCGTGGCCATACTCAATTATAGTCAGAATATGAGTCTGGTACCGCTCCATTGAGCTTTGATTATGGGGCGTGTTTCAACCGAGCCAGGAAAGACCTCAATTGGATAGACCCACAACCAATCAGAGCAACGGAGCGACGCGTAACGTTAGTTGTCAAATGTCAACAGAACTCAACTGCACTGTGTTACCAAGTCCGTGTTTTTCTCCATGTCCGCGGGTTGAAGCGACCCCAATTATGTGATTATATAAACCCAGGAATGCGAATTTTAGCAGGCAACCTTGCCAAAATAACATATTTTGCCAACCAAACGCCATTTTTTTCCGGAGAACCCCCCGGAAAGTTATTGTTTTGGGCTATAGTTTTGAGTAGCAATTGTGCGCGACATTGCAAAAACACTTGGAAAGCCTGTCTGCACGCACGCTGGATTAAGTAACGTTACAAGAAAAAGATGAGTGTAAACGATCTTTGCCAGTAATAAAATAATTTAAGGATACACAGAGTACTTACCAACACGATCATCGTTTCTGAGAGAAATAGTGAAGGTGAATGCATATACGAACAAGTTCTCCGTTTAGGATAAGAGCAAATTCAACCCAAGAGCCTTCGATGACGTGGATGATTACGTTACTGTTGATCATCTGTCCATCATCGTCTAAAGCCCGCCCTGATAATTTCATTGGTCCGAACAGTTTCTGTTCGGGCATAATTCCTCCTCTATGGAGCGAGTCCAGACCGAATTGCCTGAGCAAACATTTTTGTGGGCAGGGCTAAATTCAGCTGGCATCCAGGCTACCCCTTTTTACAAGATGTAATATAAGTCTCAGGTGTCCCCAGAGTGTGTCTGTGAAGTTTCAGATCAAAATTCCTAAAAGATCATTTAATATACCATTTTGAAAATGGCTATTTTCGGGTTTGAGAAAAATGAGTTGTTTTGTGTGTGTCTCCTTTAAATGCAAATGAGCTGTGGCTCCCCACCCCAGAGGGCGGAGCCTTCACAGCTCGTGAACACGGGAATGAAAACTGAAACATGATACATCTGCTTAGCTTTGATTATCATCTCTATCGCAGACACGTTTACGTGACATTGCAGTTCTTCATCATCATGAAATATTATCATCTGCATGCGTTTTAAAGCCTTATCATTCTCAACTAGAGCAACGAGAGCTGGATGTCGGTGAGTATACTGTTAAACTAGACTAGTTCTCTTTTGTGTGTTGCGATTAATCTGTCAAATGCACACAAGGTTATGTCAGAAAAGTTCACATGAAAACAGTTGGTTATGTCTGTGCACGTATGCAGCAAGTACATAAATCCCGTGTGTATATTAGATCTGTGTACTAAAGTGAGAGCAGTGTAATATACAGTACCTACTGCTATATCTGCTGTTAATATGAATCAAACAACAGAAGAACAACAGAAAATCACTCACTGCTCTCGACTGAATAACTTTAGTAGCTTTAAGAACACATTTCTTACTTGAATGCTGCTGTTAAACGCTCTGGCGAGGAGATAAACATGGCCGACTGTGAACTGCTCTCTGTGGGCGGGGTCTATGCTAATACGGCTGTGTCCATCAACACTCATGGGCGGAGCCTGTAAAATGTGACGTCACTTTGCCAGAAATCTGCAAAACGGTTCTGAGACACTGCTTATTATTTATGGGGATTAAAAAAAGGAGTGGGTGGATTTTTACCATTATAAGGTGGTTGTTTACACACACTGCCAACACACATTTATATTCAAACACCTTATAAAAGTGGATTTTGCATAATAGGTGCCCTTTAATAAAGCTGCGTTTGGATCTTCAACCCGTAATCAATTCAACAATAATAATCCGTTCCCTCAAATTACTAAATCGTGCGCATGATATAATAATTCGTTCCCTCGTTTTACTATATTGCACACGTGATTTAGTAAAACAAGGGAGAAATTTTGCCATTTTTTCCTCCATGCCACTTGATACATTCAACTTCCAAGCAGTTTTCAAGGCACTATGTTTTGCACTGTATTTTTCACACACACAAAAAAATGTGCTTTTGAGAAATGGTTTGAATTTTGTGTGCCTCCTGTACATCCTGTTTCCCGCATTCAGGCCTATTCATTCCGAAGCAGATGTTGATGTCAGTTGCAACCGCACGGTCGGTCTATAATCACATTATTTCCACGGCGCTCCTTCTCTTCCTCTGCCCTTCTATCATTATCTTTAGCTGCCCAAATCTGCTTTAATTGTGACCAACTTGTCTCGTTCCCTTTCCCTTTCTGAGCCTGAGCCTCTTAATAATGGATGCCAGAAAACATTAAGTACTTTAGCACAGAAATTAGCACTTGACCTTTGCTTTCAAAAGAAGATAATGTCTGCTCTGCCACTGAGGAGAAAGGCTGGCCATTTCCTCCCCTGAGGTTAAGAAGAAAGACATTACAATTCTCACCTTTGATGAGAGACGGAAGTGAAGACGAGCGAGAAGGAGAGAGAGAGAGAGAGGGTGGAAAAAAAAGAGCAGACGAGACAACAGAACCGTCTTTCTTGTTCCTTTGTTTGATTGAAATCCCACCCCCCTCCAGAGGTTCCGGTTTACATTTCTGGCACATCCGGAGATTTTTTTTAAGTTGTCGTCGAGCTAATACCGAGCACTAATATTATGAGATATACATGGGTGACCAAAGTGCAGAAAAAATTGCCTCAGAATCCCTCTGATGAAAGCATTAACATCAGAACAGATCCCTCAGGCAGACGCGCTGAAATAAAGTCATGAAGCGCAAGAGTTGGAGGATATATTACAGAGGAGCCAGCTATAAGACAGATAGATTTAACAAAAAGGAGGAGAGAATGGAACTGGAGGGATCGGAATCATGATTTCCTCTTTTCAGCCGATAAGAGCTCGGCGAGCGGAGAGATAAAGGCCTATTCACAGCCCCGCGTGTGAAGTAAGAGGAAATCAGGGGGAGGGGGGACGCGCGAGCACAAAAAGGCGGCTTTCATCGGCCCACGAGGCTGTGGATTTCTGCAAATACACCTAATGTCTCCTTGCATGGAAAGTAGAGCGTGCGAAATAACTTTGTTCATTTACAGGTGACAAACGTTGACACGCAGGGATTGTGAAAGAGACCCGGAGAGATGCGAGTCAGAAGGCAGGTTGAGAGAGGCCTGCTGGGAATCAGATTTCCTTTGAAAGATGGAGAGCAAAAGAGGGGCTGAATTCACTGACCTTAAGAATCAGACAAATATGTATTTCTGGTGGGGGATTGTAATCGCTCGCTGGTCATTTCCGCTGAGCTCTGTGAAAGCAGTTTTGGCAGAGGGAGAGATGCGCCCCACAGACCAGGCCGGTTTCTGTAAACATCTGCACCTCCTCATTTGCATTCTCTCGGCTCCTGGAAATTAGCAGGATAAGGCTAATAAAACCGTTTTATAGAAAGCAGTGTATTAGGTCACCATCTGTCACCTGCACAAACCCGTCCTGAATTCAGCATGAATGATGCAGCCACACAAATGACTGAACTCAAAGTTTTTAACCCTAGACTGCATAAAGCACAAAGTATACTTCAGCCAACGTACTCTCCTTGTGACGTAATTTTTTTTTTGCGTCCAATTTTTGTGTTCATGCAGATGGTGCGCGTACAACAGTTCATGTTTGAGTGACTTGAGCGCTTGAAAACAAGGTCCACTAGACCAAACAGGGGTCCGGGGACCCCCATGGGGCCACAAAGGAGGAACAGGGGCTCCTCAGTTGCAGGTTATGAGAAACAAATTTAACTTGTGATTTCTCTTTCTTATGGGTGCTACTTAAAATAAAAATATGACATCTGTGAAATCAGTTAATGCCCTTACTTGGGTCGGACTGATGCACAAATAAGATAAAAGCATTTTCTGTTCAAGCTGCTCTCAAACACAGATTTTTCCCTTATAAATGTTTACATAAAAAATGTAAATAAATAAATAAGCGATTAAATGTTAAATGAATATATAAATCATGCACAAAAAAAATAATACAATAAAATAAGTAAATAAATAAATTTGCTTAATTTCTTATTTATAAATGTTCTTAGAAGTGTAGAGAAAAGTAATTATGAAATTAGGTAAATAAAATGATTCGATTAAAATAAATAAATAAATGATTGAATGGTAAATTAACATTAAAATGTAAAAATTACATATCAATTTTTACATAATTTAAAAAGTAAATAAATTATTTAATTTATGAGATTAAAATAAATATTTGTGGAAAATCCTAGAATAAAACTGTGAATATAATAATAACAAAAATAATAAATAAATACATAAATAAATAAATTAGCTTAAATAAACCAGCAAAAGTTTAGAGAAAAAACATAAACTGTATATAAATGAATCAATTAGATTAAAATAAATAAATAAATGTTAAATTAACATATAAAATGTAAAATAATAAAACAAAAAAACTCAATTAGATTAAAATGATTAAAATAAAAAAATATTCATTTATTAAATGAACTTAATTAATTAAATTCATAATATTTTATTTAAAAATACAAATAAATGATGCAATCAGTAGTACAGTTCTTATAGTGAGAATAAATTATATATAATAAAGTAACTTAATATAAACTAATGTTATAAATACAGTGAGGAAAATAAGTATTTGAACACCCTGCAAGTTTTGCCAGTTCTCCCACTTAGAAATCATGGAGGGGTCTGAAATTGTCATCGTAGGTGCATGTCCACTGTGAGAGACATAATCTAAAAAAAAAAAAATCCAGAAATCACAATGTATGATTTTTTAACTATTTATTTGTATGATACAGCTGCAAATAAGTATTTGAACACCTGAGAAAATCAATGTTAATATTTGGTACAGTAGCCTTTGTTTGCAATTACAGAGGTCAAACGTTTCCTGTAGTTTTTCACCAGGTTTGCACTGCAGGAGGGATTTTGGCCCACTCCTCTTCTCTAGATCAGTCAGGTTTCTGGCCTGTCGCGGAGAAACATGGAGTTTGAGCTCCTCCAAAGATTCTCTATTGGGTTTAGGTCTGGAGACTGGCTAGGCCACGCCAGAACCTTGATATGCTTCTTACAGAGCCACTCCTTGGTTCTCCTGGCTGTGTGCTTCGGGTCATTGTCATGTTGGAAGACCCAGCCTCGACCCATCTTCAATGCTCTCACTGAGGGAAGGAGGTTGTTCCCCAAAATCTGGCAATACATGGCCCAGCAATACATCCTCTCCTTAATACAGTCCAGTCGCCCTGTCCCATGTGCAGAAAAACACCCCCAAAGCATGATGCTACCACCCCCATGCTTCACAGTAATGATGGTGTTCTTGGGATGGTACTCATCATTCTTCTTTCTCTAAACACGTTTAGTGGAATTATGACCGAAAAGTTCTATTTTGGTCTCATCTGACCACATGACTTTCTCCCATGACTCCTCTGGATCATCCAAATGGTCATTGGCAAACTTAAGACGGGCCTGGACATGTGCTGGTTTAAGCAGGGGAACCTTCCGTGCCATGCATGATTTCTAACCATGACCATGTCTTAGTGTATTACCAACAGTAACCTTGGAAACGGTGGTCCCAGCTCTTTTCAGGCCATTGACCAGCTCCTCCCGTGTAGTTCTGGGCCTATTTCTCACCTTTCTTACGATCATTGAGACCCCACGAGGTGAGATCTTGCATGTAGCCCCAGTCCGAGGGAGATTGACAGTCATGCTTAGCTTCTTCCATCTTCTATTGATTGCTCCAACAATGGACCTTTTTTCACCAAGCTGCTTGGCAATTTCCCCGTAGCCCTTTCCAGCCTTGTGGAGGTGTACAATTTTTGTCTCGTGTCTTTGGACAGCTCTTTGGTCTTGGCCATGTTAGTAGTTGGATTGATTACTGATTGTATGGGGTGGACAGGTGTCTTTATGCAGCTAACGACCTCAAACAGGTGCATCTAATTTAGGATAATAAATGGAGTGGAGGTGGACATTTTAAAGGCAGACTAACAGGTCTTTGAGGGTCAGAATTCTAGCTGATAGACAGGTGTTCAAATACTTATTTGCAGCTGTATCATACAAATAAATAGTTAAAAAATCATACATTGTGATTTCTGGATTTTTTTTTTATAGATTATGTCTCTCACAGTGGGTAGCACCTACAATGACAATTTCAGACCCCTCCATGATTTCTAAGTGGGAGAACTTGCAAAATAGCAGGGTGTTCAAATACTTATTTTCCGCACTACATATAATATATATTTTTGGTGTATTAATTGGGTGTTTATAAAAGACAGATGTCTTTTTAATGTTCCAAATGGGGGTCCCTCATGAGGATGTTAATATCTGGGGGTCAGTGGCATCTAAAAGTTTGATTTCAGTGCACACACACAAACGCATCTTTCTGCGCTCACTGCCAAAGGAGTATACTTTGAAAGGCTCACACACTCAACTGTGCACGAGATGGAGCGGAATGTGGAAAATTAAGTATACACAGGCCTTATAGGGGGTCAAACTGACTCAACAGAGTAGGTTTTTTTCAAGAAAAGAGAGAAAGAAATTGCTTGATATTTCCTATATTCCGCATAAATCTTCTATTCATACAGTAGGTTCAGAAAAACCCAACATTGACTAATTGGAAAAACGTGCTTCTACCGTATGTACACTAGATGTGCAAAACACCAAACTTTTATTCCTTTTCACACAAATTATGATTTCAGCAGCGGATCATCGATGAACTTTTTCCTCGCTGTTGATGGAAATTCCTGTCTTTCCGTGTTTTCACTGTTATACGGTAGGGGGCGCTATTTCACATCTTCTGAAAGTATACAGAATCTCCTGATCAAAACACAGGCGAAAAAGAAGCAGAGACAAACAATATAATATGTAATCATAAGCATATGTAAAATAACGTGATCATCAACATTAAACATCATATATATCAAAACTGCCTAACGTTACTGAATGAGATGTGGACCCAGGACGAGCTCTAGGACTGTAAAGCTTTGGGGTGTTGATGGACTCCATCTACTCCATCTGTGTTTGATCATCGCTCTGAATCTGATCTGGATGTAGTCTTTGATATGCTTTTCTCAGCTTTTTGCTAAATGTTGCTTTTTTAGGAAACTTACCCACATTCAAGTGTTGATAAAAAAGAAGGCATGGATCTAGAATAAAAAAGATATATTGATATATTGCATGTTCAGATATTCATACAACAAAATATTCTTGAGGCTGGCAACTTTAAAAAAAAAAGCTTGTAAGGAAAGAGTTGCAATATGTAAAAAAATTCTGTAAAATATCCAAATACCTGTCATCAAACTACACCTTTGTTTTGAACAGGCGACCTCTAGCGGATGGAAAAGTTATGTAGTGCACCTTTAATAAAGACTTATTTTTGCGCGGTTCCATTCATAATTCCTTGACCCAAAATCACTTTTACCATTAAACATGATTTATAAATACTTTTTGATGTTTGCATCACATAATCAGTTCGATACGTGTGGCTTTTCTGATGTGGTAAACTTGCTCAGTCGCTCACCTGATACAGCAGTGCACTTGAGATGCGAAGAGTCACAATAAAAGAGCTCAAAGACTTGGTTAAAATGGTACGGCTGCTTCCAGAAATGCTTTTTTATGTCATGTCGAGCATGTGTATGTAAATACTAAATGAATAGGTTAACAGATGAACACTACTGAAATATATCATATTTGCATATAATTATTCTATTACATTAAAAATGCTTTTTCTTTGAATAAAATCATTGGATACATGCATTTAGGCCTCCTTTATGGCTCCATAGACATCTTACAATCTTTCTGCATTTTTACATTTGGCAGACAATTTTATCTAAAGTGACACTTATGGGTCATTCACACCGGACGCGAATAAATTGCGCTATTCGCACGTAGTTGGACGCTTGAACATTTTGAGTTTACTCGCTTCATTCACGCGTGAAATTCACTGCACAACAGACGTGAATTCGCCTCATGGACGGGGCTTCTGCCAGCGGCTCGTCTCGTTGAGAAATGGCTGGCATGGGCTGTGTTTACATGTCTTTTTTAAAATAAAAATACTACTGTTAATGTGTGACAAAACGTCGTTTAAAGCTCAAATCTGTGGTTTATTTATAAAAAGAGTGCCTACTTGAACATTTTATCTGCCGTTTGTGGAGTTGTGAGCTCCAGTGGATCAGCGGCGCTCATTAACCCGGCGAGAGCAGCCTTTCCTCAGCCAGTCCTTCTGCCGTCTGCCGCTGGCTCTGATGTCTCTGTGGCGTCTCCAGCTATAATTCATCTTGTGTAGATGTAACGGCCGATCTTTGGTCTCATGGATCTATAATTTGTTCCCTGGCAAATCGTTTAGGCTGAGGGCAAAGTGAAGTTTCATTACTTTTTTATTTTTAGGCTATTTAACTTTACGTTACCGTTGTAGCCGACTAGCACTGACTTTGAATGTTTGACTGAATTTTTTGCTTTATTTCATGTATAGCTTATTATACCTTTTACTTATACTTTTGTATTATTGATCATACATAAACTTGCATTTAACAAAAAGAGACTGGGTTGTGTTTCATGTCATTTAATGTTATCACAGTGATAATCATATGCACACTTGTCTGAACCAGAAATTAATATATGATTAATATAAACCATTTGATTGTTGTCACTACTAGAGCAAGCTCCTGATTGGTTAATGCGGCGCGAATATCAGCCAATGTTCAGATTTTTCAACTCGGTGTGTCATTCGCGCCGCAGAATTTCTACTCGCGTCTTTGCATTGACTTAACATGTAAATCACTCGCGCAAAACGCTTAATTCGCGTCTGGTGTGAACGCACCATTAGGCCGCATTTACACTACAGTTCTTGATGCACAATTCCGATTTGGTGACTATATTTTTTGATGACCCGCTTACATCATCTTTTAAAAGCAACCCGTATCCGATATTTGCATTTACACTATACACTGGCGAAACAGCCCAAGACGCTCTGACCCGGAAAAGGAAGTAAAATGGTGCGATATGCAATCGATGCAATGGATGCAGACAAAATGATTATTCTTTAAAGGTCAGCAAAACATTGCTCTTGTAAGGCAGAGAAAAAAACGGAGAGCCCTTGATCGCAGTTTGTGTTGGCGTCATTCGTCTCCGTCCCTTTTTCAATGACGTACGACTCGCATTTACTGGGGAATATCCGATTGGACCGCTTACATGGCAGGTATCCGAATCATATTGGATTTATTACCACATATGAGTGAGGCCTGAATCCGATCTGATATCGGAATTCATGCGTTTTTTTTCCTGCTTACACGTTCACATATCCGATCTGTGCCACACGAGAGGGAAAAATCGGAATTGGGTCACTTGAACCATGCAGTGTAAATGGAGCCATATTGGTATGGAAATGCAGAAATGCATTTTGCACATTACATTTCAAATTGAATATTGCTACCCATATGCTTCCACACATATTTTTACCTAAGAATCGAATCCACAACCTTGTCTTTTCCAGTGGTCTCCCATAAGAACAGTAGAGCTCCCATGAAACACAATGATATTTAACACCTTGATTAAATCTCCTCAGACAAACAGCAGAAGAGGCTGATTTATATTCTTCAGTTTATACATGCAGTGTGAAGAAAAGCCTGTCATTTTTCTCAAGTGCTTTTTTTTTTTTTTGCACGCTAAACAGCAAAACGCAAAACTGCAGCCGAACATCCTTCATGCAGCAGTTCAATTGCTGTCAGCAACATGGGTGATAAACGAGTGTGTGTTTGCCGGAGAATACTGTGTGTTCTTCTGTTAGCGAGCCGGCTCGTGAATGCTAAACTATATCAACACTATTAAACGCTTGATAAATAAATGTATTATTACATTACAATTAAAATACAGTTCCGTTCATGATGTCTATAGCTACTTAAGAGATGGTTTATTTGGCCTATATCAGTCAGACTTTACGGTGAGTGTTTTCTCCAGCTCAGTGCACATTATGAATGCAGTATAGAAGCCTCATTAAAGTCAACGGGTAACGCAGACCACGAGACGTAACACAGTTAAATCATAAGGTGCCCGGAGCAGACGTGGGCATTGAATTTCTCTGTAATTCAAATGTACAGCCGGGCATGCCGGGAGTTTGGAATAATGATTTGTATCTTGGTAATGAGGTACCTTAAACAAAACGGATTTAGCGCATCCTGGTTCAGAATCGAGTGCGGAAGAATGAGGCTGCGGTTACACTGACCTATGACTGCAATCAGTATTGTTGGAAGGGAGCTGTGTAAATCGGCTGTTTTGAAGTTTGTTAGGTGCTTGCTGTTTTGATTTCTGTGACTGGATGTGATGGCAGACCCGTGGGCTGGAATCGCTCCGCTATTGCCGTTTTACATAAGCACTCCAGTATTAAGTGGCACTTCTTCAGAATGCAGGCTTTTCTGCATAAGAGTGAAAAAAGAGAGAGAGAGAGAACGAATAGAGACTCACAGGTATTTATAACAGCAGTTCACTGGGGCTACATTCACACAGTCAATGTTTTACTAACAGGGTCTCAAATGGTTCTGTTCATAAAACAGCTCGCAGTAGCGTTTAAATACCGTGTGTGACGGATTACTGAAGTCAGTCCTCTTTTCAATTCCCATTTATTCCAATAGCAGCCATAGTGACAGAATAAAGTTAATACCAAAGATGCATCTATAACACTGTAAAGTCTAATCACATGTGATGCAGTGGCATTTAACACAAGGCCATCGGTCAGATTTTCATTAGCAGACAGTATCGAATTATCCTTTTTAACTGAGTTTAGAACAAATCACTATAGAGCTCCGGACGTCTCGTGACCCATGACGCCATATTGGCAGGCAGGAACAGCCGGAGGCGAATATGAAATGAATGACGCCAGCATGAGTTTCAAGACAACAGAGTTCACTGCGCACTTTAATTCAAAAGACATAGACCTGTACAGAGCAAAACGTAATAGATTAAACATAACTGATCCCTATAATGCCCCCGGGGTGTTTTCATGGGTATGGATAAAGGAACGGATAGCTTTCCTGTCAGGACACCTGTTGCACCCGCTGTGCGCAAGTTACAACTAGCCTACACTCTAAAAAATGTTTTTGGGTAAGCAATTGGGTTGTTTTAACCCAGTAAATGGGTTGTTTTAAACCAGCGGTTGGGTTAAATGTGCTTAAAACAACTCAATAGCATTTTTTAGAGTGTAGTTTTGATCTAAATGGGCACTAAAGCTGCCTTCACGTGCTATCGGAATTATCGTAAATACGAGTTTCCTAGGTAAAAATTGCACATGAACGCCCTCTGATGTCGTGTTTACCACACTCTAAAAAATGCTGGGTTAAAAATAACCCAAGTTGGGTTGAAAATGGACTAACCCAGCAATTGGGTTGTTTTAACCCAGCAATTGGGTTGTTTTAACCCAGTGAATGGGTCATTTTAACCCAGCGGTTGGGTTAAATGTTTGCTTAAAACAACCCAATTGCTGGGTTAGTCCATTTTTAACCCAACTTGGGTTGTTTTTAACCCAGCATTTTTCAGAGTGTAGTTTTGACATAAATGGGCACTAATGCTGCCTTCACGTGCTATCGGAATTATCGTAAATACGAGTTTCCTAGGTAAAAATTGCACATGAACGCCCTCTGATGTCGTGTTTACCACACTCTAAAAAATGCTGGGTTAAAAATAACCCAAGTTGGGTTGAAAATGGACTTACCCAGCAATTGGGTTGTTTTAACCCAGCGGTTGGGTTAAATGTTTGCTTAAAAAAAAAACAATTGCTGGGTTAAAACAACCCAATTGCTGGATTAGTCCATTTTCAACCCAACTTGGGTTGGTTTTAACCCAGCATTTTTTAGAGTAGTTTTGATCTAAATGGGCACTAATGCTGCCTTCACGTGCTATTGGAATTATCGTAAATACGAGTTTCCTAGGTAAAAATTGCACATGAACGCCCTCTGATGTCGTGTTTACCACACTCTAAAAAATTTTGGGTTCAAAATAACTCACGTTGGGTTGAAAATGGACTAACCCAGCAATTGGGTTGTTTTAACCCAGCGGTTGGGTTAAATGTTTGCTTAAAACAACCCAATCGCTGGGTTAAAACAACCCAATTGCTGGGTTAGTCCATTTTCAACCCAACTTGCATTATTTTTAACCCAGAATTTTTTAGAGTGCACTGGGAAGTACGTAAATAATTTTGATACCCCAATTCCCGAGATGGGCGTGCCATAAACTTTAAACATGGTGGCGGTGAGAACTACTGCTGTGGCAGGTGTGAGTTTATTAGTTGTTTACCCAAAACATCTAGGTCGTCTTGTCTTGACATTAATGGAGTACATATTTACATGTACAAGTAATCATTTGAAGAGTATTGTATGTTTGATACACAGCGAAAAGAGCCTGCATTTGACTGAAATAACAAAAGCGGCACAAAGCGGACTATGTGGAATGTTTATATGGCTGTCAGTCGATGTGACACTGCATGTGATGTTGGTTTTAATATGATTTTCCCAATAAACAGGCAAGAATAACCCTGGTGTCCTCCATGATTCCTGTTCATTCCGACAACAAAGCACTTGAATGCAACAAGCTCGTAATCACGACTTCTGAAGTGGGAATTAGGACATTTCCGATAGCTCATGAAGGCAGCATTAGTTACAACTTATGCACTACTAAATATTTTTGCGTTGCACCATTAAACTTAGTTGAAGCCTAAATCTGTGGATAAACTAAATATTTACGGAAGCCTCCGATCAGGAGTAACATTAATGGATAGAATAGCGGGCAGACGGAACTGCATCAATAAGCTCTTGTTTAACATGACAGACTTCAATTCTTTACACGTATATGATAATGCTGACATATACACTGGCTTACATTTTAAGAGAGAAAACATGGATTACTATGTTAGCGGTTAACACGAACCCGCCGCTGTGTGCATCTGTCCCATCGGTCCGTGTTGTGCATGTCTAATAAAATCAGTCATAATCAATAAATGTCATTTCTTAGTTTTTTTTCAGTATTTTTTATTGATCCTAAATTTCGTTAAAAATAGCCAACAGTTTCTGAATGTTATTTATATATAAAAGCACTTCTGTTATTCATGATTAAGTATCGTATTTAACGGGAACTTTATGATTAGTTACGTGAGGCAAAAGTAGTTAGAATGAAGAATAAATTGAAATTCACAGCATTTCAACAACTTACTGTGATAAAAGGATTTCCCATTTGCTTTCCCCCGCCTGTTCTGGCATCCTGGCACACATCAGCTGTCCACCATGTTGAAATAGTAAGGTTTAAAAAGTGATTTTTCGACCACTATAGATGCCAAGGCTACAGCCGCTCTAGCGGTCCCCTGATTGTCTGCCAAAATGGCGGAGTTTAGCCTGCTCACCAGAGCTGCATTTATTTGATAAAAATACAGTAAAAGCAGTAATATTGTGAACAATTATTACAAATTAAAATAACAATTTTTTATGTGAATATATGTTAAAATGTAATTACAAATCATTAAAATATCAGCATCATTACTCCAGTCTTCGGTGTCCCATGATCCTTCAGAAATCATTTTAATGTGATGATTTGAAATATCAAGAAACATTTATGATTATTAATATTTTTGTGGAAACTGTGATACCTGTTTCCAGGATTATTTGATGTATAGACAGTTCAAAAGAAAAGCATTTGTTTGAAATAGAACTTTGAAACTTTGGAAACTGTCACTTTTGATAATTTTTTTTCCATCCGTGTTGAATAAAACTATTAAAATTCTTTCCAAATCGGAACATTTGAAAGGCAGTGCATCTCCATCACATCATAGATAACTAGTTTCCCTGTTTGGCTAACCGAAGTAACTCTCCAAATTTGATTGTACGTCCTGAAAATGTAAGGGAGTCAGAATCTGGTTGTCACTCTCGCTTATAACAACAAGCACTTTAAAACAAGACTGATGACCATATTCTGCTGCTGGCTGAGTGGATGTTTGAGCACGCTAGTTCCAGTTTTACAGAGAGAGAGAGAGAGAGAGAGAGAGAGAGAGAGAGAGAGAGAGAGAGAGAGAGAGAGAGAGAGAGAGAGAGAGATTTTGTGGTCAGGTGGCACATTTGGCACATAACATTTTCCTCTGGTGGTTTCCAGCATTGCAGATGACATTTAACTGCTGTTTCCCTTATGAGCTAGTTTTCAGTTTCTACAATTGCTAATATGTTGAACAAAGAGCCTAACAAGCCTGACTTTCTCATTTGTCTTGGCTCCCATCTGTCCTTGTGATCCTTTTCTGTGGGATGAAATGGGGAACAGAGGTTGGCGGCCCAGACACAGGGTTTATCCGTCCCTCTCGCTGATGGAGTCCTGAGAGGTCTGAAAGACTGCATGAATGATGACGGTGAAGAGGGTGTTTAAATTTGCTAGAAGGGCTGTAATAAATTAGGCGCTGGCTCAGCCAGTCAATTATGGCAGGTTTCTCAGCCCTCCTTGGGCATGAACTTCCCTATTCAAAAGCTCAGAATAAGATTCATTCTCATCTGATCGGATCAGGCCATTCTGATATCGCAGGCAGTGTTAGTAGGTCAGTTTAAATTCCCTCATGAGAATGTGTGGTCACGATGTCGATTATGGGACATTAATTCAATGAGTGCTTGCTGAGAATCAAACTAAAGTTGTGGTTGTGGAATGTCTATAGCTCCTTTTCCCCAGGATATTTCCCAGAATAATAATGTGTCAGTTCCAACATAAAAGATTCAGTAAGATTGAAAGTAAGGTTCTTAAACGAACATCAGTAGTTCTTTTAGGTCTGTTTTGCATAAATCTGGACATAATGATGGGTCAATTTGAGCATTCAAGTGGAGATTAGCACAGGTTGAATAGCTTGATCAATACTGTGGTGAAGAGACAATTTATCAGATGTATTAAGCTGTTGATTCTATGGACTTTTAAGTAAAAGTCTAAATGTTTTGTGGAAACACATTTGTGGTTCATTTCTTGACACAGCAGTAAAAGCATTGAGATAGAAATGGATAGCAGCCGATGTGTGGCTAATGCATTGGGCGTGTATTTCCCCCGCCTTCCAGCTACTGCGATTAATCCTCTACGGATGAACCAGAACATGTGGCGTGTCTGGTATTCAACCAACCCAAGATGGCCCATGTCACACTTTGTTTTTTGACTCACTGGCTAACAGTCGCCTACAGATTTCTGTTCCTCCCTGTCCTCTGTAGTCAGTGAGTGAAGAGCACTGCATGTCCCATCACAACCTTCAAGAAATGGCACACCCCTTCCTTAAGAGTCATTTTATAACAACAGGCACTTTTTTGGTTATGGGATTGTTTTTAAATGGCTAAACGTGATCTGGAAAGTCATTTGTGGGCTATCTTTGATCGAGGAGTATGAGTTCAGCATTGGGGAGGCCATGCCAGGTCACCTGAAGCTCAAGAAGTGAATCTAATTACCTGTTACCTGCAGCTGTCCATGCTGATGCAACCATGACAGGCCACCACAAGTCCTTGGGACAAAAAAAAAGGCAAACATCGTAATGAGGAGATTGCCATGTGGAGGGTATCCTAACTCCCAACATATATCTGATGTTTGACCATCAATTCCAGCCTCTTCTTTGTTTGTTTAAGGGTGAATTGAGCACAACAGGTGGAAGTCTGCAGTGCCAAGTGGTAAACCAGCCTTCAAACTTAATTGTATAATTCCAGGCTAAGTGTTCCACAGCACTGATTTTACTGTGCAGACTCAACATAATTGGTGGTCTGTATAAAACAGATTTGCACTGAAAAGGACAGCCAGACTTAAGATTTAATATAAATGTTAATTTGGTTGGCAGTATCTGTTGTGAAACACCTCTGTGTACTTATACATTACCACATATCTTTCAAAAGAAACAGGAAGAAAATGTGATTAAAGCAAGTGCTATTATTTCAGGTAGGAAACCATCTGTAGGTTCATGACCAAGTTGATCAAGCCATGTGCAAATTTGAAGGGGACAAACAGGGTTATAAAGCAGGAGGGTAAAAGAGTCAGGGGGAAAGCAAGAAGTCTTTACCGATGTTTTGTGGCCACAGAGAGCATTGGAGTGGTGGACAGAGCGGAACTTCAGAGCTCAAAATATTGGAAAGACGATGGAGTCTCTTGACTTGGTTCCATTGTGCTTTAAAAAGTGGCACTATAGTGTGAGATGCGGAAAAACAGCTGGAAATGACAAAAAGGCCAAAGACTTTCATCTGACAATATTGATATATGCAATTAAATGAATGCATGTGGCAAGCAGGGCGGGGGCGAGAGCCGTGGGAACGGAGCGAGGATAAAAGGATAAAAGGAGGAGTGAGGACAGTGCAAGACGAGAGAGCCTGGACTCTTTACATTGTGTATTTTTATTGTAAATATACACTCACCTAAAGGATTATTAGGAACACCATACTAATACTGTGTTTGACCCCCTTTCGCCTTCGCCTTCTGCCTTAATTCTACGTGGCATTGATTCAACAAGGTGCAGAAAGCATTCTTTAGAAATGTTGGCCCATATTGATAGGATAGCATCTTGCAGTTGATGGAGATTTGTGGGATGCACATCCAGGGCACGAAGCTCCCGTTCCACCACATCCCAAAGATGCTCTATTGGGTTGAGATCTGGTGACTGTGGGGGCCATTTTAGTACAGTGAACTCATTGTCATGTTCAAGAAACCAATTTGAAATGATTGGAGCTTTGTGACATGGTGCATTATCCTGCTGGAAGTAGCCATCAGAGGATGGGTACATGGTGGTCATAAAGGGATGGACATGGTCAGAAACAATGCTCAGGTAGGCCGTGGCATTTAAACCATGCCCAATTGGCACTAAGGGGCCTAAAGTGTGCCAAGAAAACATCCCCCACACCATTACACCACCACCACCAGCCTGCACAGTGGAAACAAGGCATGATGGATCCATGTTCTCATTCTGTTTACGCCAAATTCTGACTCTACCATCTGAATGTCTCAACAGAAATCGAGACTCATCAGACCAGGCAACATTTTTCCAGTCTTCAACTGTCCAATTTTGGTGAGCTCGTGCAAATTGTAGCCTCTTTTTCCTATTTGTAGTGGAGATGAGTGGTACCCGGTGGGGTCTTCTGCTGTTGTAGCCCATCCGCCTCAAGGTTGTGTGTGTTGTGGCTTCACAAATGCTTTGCTGCATACCTCGGTTGTAACGAGTGGTTATTTCAGTCAAAGTGTCTCTTCTATCAGCTTGAATCAGTCGGCCCATTCTCCTCTGACCTCTAGCATCAACAAGGCATTTTCGCCCACAGGACTGCCGCATACTGGATGTTTTTCCCTTTTCACACCATTCTTTGTAAACCCTAGAAATGGTTGTGCGTGAAAATCCCAGTAACTGAGCAGATTGTGAAATACTCAGACCGGCCCGTCTGGCACCAACAACCATGCCACGCTCAAAATTGCTTAAATCACCGTTCTTTCCCATTCTGACATTCAGTTTGGAGTTCAGGAGATTGTCTTGACCAGGACCACACCCCTAAATGATTGAAGCAACTGCCATGTGATTGGTTGATTCGATAATTGCATTAATGAGAAATTTAACGGGTGTTCCTAATAATCCTTTAGGTGAGTGTATATACGGCCATTGTGCATCAGGGGCTGTCATTTTACTCTTGTTATGCTGTTTGTTTATTTTCTGATTATAGTTTCTTTGAATGCTCGCTGGTTCCCGCCTCCTTCTTCCCTGAGCCTTAACTTTGTTACACTGGTGCCGAAACCTGGGAGGAAGGAGGAAATCGCTGTCAAAGAGCCCTCGTTACTGTGGGAAATCCGCGGTGACATCCAACCGAGTGGAGTCTACCGACATTGATGCTCAAGGTGGTGGGCTGTGATTTGTTTGGGGGACGAACTAACTTGCTACAGTCCACCTGGGTTGTGGGGGGGAAGCTGCTATCCGAGAGGGAGTGGAGGAGTCGCTGCCGTTTGGCTGAGGACAGAGCCTGCTGCCATCACCAATGATGGGGAGAAGCAGGGAACAGGGGACCCGTTGTCGGTTGCCCAAAACCGGAGGAGTCACCGTCCACTGAGGGATATCCAGCGCCACCACTAAGCATTGCGGAGGAGTTCACCCAACTGGTGAAGAAACGGATGGCGGTGCTCTCGTCTCTTCTCATCCTTCCGTCTCCTTTTCTCTCGCCTTGTTTGTCCTTACCCCCAGTTGCTGCGTCCTCTGTGATGGGGCGAATAGAGCGGAGTCTCGAGGGTACACCCAGCCTGTGATGGGGCTATGTGGCAAGGTCTCGTGATTGCTAATGAGCGGCCACAACAGTCTCGAGTCTCACAGAAGGAGATCCGGAAGGATAAAAGGAGGAGTGACGACAGTGCAAGACAAGAGAGGACCAGGCCAGGACTATTTAAATATTGTTTTGATTTTTGTTTATATGCGGAAGTCGTCCATGAGGGGCTGCCACTTTACTTTTGTTTTGTTGTTTGTTTATTTTATGATTAAAGTTTATTTCGTTCACTGCTTCCCGCCTCCTTCTTCACTGATGCTTAACTTTGTTACAATGCATTACCTGCCAATTAATTTGATAAAAAATATTAAGTCCTAGAATGTTGTTGTTTTTTTCCTTCCATTTGAAAACCTTCCAAATTGATCATATAATTAAATGCTCTGTTAGGCTTTTCTCACACATGGTTTGATTGCTTGGTTCCACCATGAGTACTAGCAGCAGCTGTTCACCACTGTCACTTAGTAAAGACTCAGGAGGGCAAGGCACCAGCTGTTTTTCTCAAGTTTTGTCCCTTTGGTTTCACTACAAAACTTTAACATGTGCTTCAGTGCCAAAGCAGCACGTGGGTGTACAGTACTGCAAATGACGTATACAAACTGTTTGCTAAAGGTGACTTCTACAAAGACTTATGCAATATACCATAATAGGCAGATTATACATCCAAGTAAAGCAGGACTGTGTTCATACCAATTGTAAATCATTCCACATGAACCATAACCCAAACTATTTGATGTCCAAGTTCAGATTGTTTGTTTGGTGTGAAAGCCTTTCAGTAATTGGAAAAGCAAATCGAACCAATTGAAGCGAAATTGAAGAACAAACTGGTGTGACGTAATTTCAAACAAAATCTGGCCGAAACGAAGATTGTTTGGAGTCTGTTTCAGGAGTTTGAAACAGCAGCTGATAAAAACGTTCAAACTAGTAGCCCATTGATCCATGGCGATTACGTAATGGGTAGGTGTGGTTCTGATGCCCCGCTTTCTTTGACAGTTCCTTTCTTATGCTTTATAGTAGAAATTTAAGTTCTACTTTTAATGGAAAGTGTTTTTTTCATGTTTTATACTGTAAAGCTGTTTGTTTTGAAGAAATCTATTGTATAAAGCGCTATATATATAAACGTGACGTGACTTGACTGCAGAGCTGGTACAAACATATCCACATCGCTATGATCAGATGCTTTCTTAACTGCTGTTTTCTGTCATTTCTGTTGTGTGTATATTGTGTTATTGAGCGGAAAGCAAGCAGCACATATTTACATATTCATCTAAACAGCTCAGAGTCAGGATGTTCGACTTTCTTTTATCCCTATGCGAATAATGTAAAATAACTTTGTTGTGAGTATATTGGTGCCTTTAATTTTATTCTTGTCCATCTACACACTTTTTCCCCTTCATGTTGTACTATTTTTCACTGGCAGTTACCAAACTGAGCCATTGTGTACGAATAACTTGTATAAGAGAAACTTGGGTTGACAATAAAAGCATCTGCTTGATCAATAAATGCTGAATTATGACCGTGACCTCATTCTGCCATCAGTGCCGTCGCCCTGCTCCGTAAACTCTGCCTCAGGCCATACTTACAGACATTTAGACTGGACAAACACTTTGTTTCCACAGAGTTTAAATACAGTTGACACAGCAACCACTCAGACTATTGACTAAATGTAAAATTGACAGATTCGTACACAGCATTTGACGGGACGTGTTCAATTATTCATTTGGCCTATTGAATTTTTCCTGCTAGACAGGTTGTATGAAGAAACGTGAATGCTCCTGCTGGTTTTACTCTAGCCGCTGAGCCTTTAGTTCAGACTGTAAATAGATTGTGATCTACTTTAATGTAGAGTTTAGGTTGCACATAAATGTGATCTCTTACCTTATGGAATACTTAGAGAAGGTTTTAGAAAGAAAGGCGCAGATGCTATATGTTCACACCTGAATACAGTTGTTAGTCCTTTCTCTTAAAAATAAAGGTTCTTTATTGACATCTGTGGTTCCACGAAGAACCTTTAACATCCATGGAATCTTTCCATTGCACAGAAGATTCTTTATAGTGGAAAAAAAGGTTGTTATTCACTCTAAGAAAAATGATGGTTATTTTAAGAAGTGTTCAATGAAAGGTTCTTTGGGAAGCCTTAAATGGTTCTTCCATGGCATCACTGCAAGTGGACATTCAACAGACAGTTCCCTTATAAATGAGTAAATTTAGTATAAACAAATTGACTCACATACATTTTCGTCATAAAGATCAGTTTCCTGGCCTCGACACAAATTGACCTATCAGTAAGCCCCGCCCCTCGAACACAGATGAGCCAATGGCAGTTGAGTATCAGTTACGCTGGGGCCGGAACTCAGACATCTTTAGGTTTTGACAAACATTGGAAAATCCGAAGCTCTCATCGTTTTGAGGGTGTTAATGCTACAAAAATGGTAAAATTGTTGTGTCTGGGGTACTGTAACACTGATTCCAGGTATCCTAAAGGAGGATTTTATGGTTGTCATACTCATTAAATTACGGTTAAAGTCCCTGCTAACGTACAAACCGAATAACTAACTGTTCTCACGTCATGTAACGGTGTAGGTCAAAACACATAAACGAAGGTCTAGTGCCTCTCCATATTAAACTGGTTAAATGTAAATGTATAAAATTGTACCCTGTGGTACATGAACAGTGTTGATCCTGGATGTTATCATCATTAACATGAGGCTTCTACCGTTTGCATTGTGATCTGTAAACCATCGCTTCCAAATGAATCTCCCACCATATTTAGTTAAAAATCTTTTATATATCCCTCCATGGCATATTTAAGTCCCACTTGAATGCTCCTCGATGAGAGGTGGTCCTTCTGTGTCACAGACTTTATTGTGATTATCGTCTAATTTGTTTCTGATATTTCTCTGAGTTTAGATATGTTTAAGGTCTGCATTATCTGTCTTACTAAGGAGGGACTCCTATTTTGATGGGTATTATAGTCTATGAAGCAATACGCGTAGTGAAAGGGAGCGCTCGCACTCGCAGTTTATCAGAGTTGTTTTCAGATACAGCTCTTACAGTGATTTTTTTTTTGGAGTGAAAAACAATGTAATAAACTTCATAAACCATCAGTAAAGTTTGGCCATTATTTGGAGGGGGTCCGCTACATTCTGTGTCCAAAAACAACTTAAGATAAGGTTTTCCCACTGACAACTGTCATTGTAAGACAGGTAACAACTCTGTTTGTTTGCCCCAGTTAGCAACAGTAACTAAGGGGGGCGGGGCTTGCCGATAGGTCAATTATGATAATGTACATTAGACAAGCACACACTTGAACCTAATGGTAAATAAGATCATCAATCCCAAACACTTTGTGAACAGTGGTCATATTTATGCAAAACGTGCACACACAACCACACACACACACACACACACACAAAAAATGCTGGGTCAAAAACAACAATTTCTGGGTTATTTGGCAACCAAGTGTTGGGTAAATATTGGACAGAACACATGCTGGGTTATTTTATACATCAACCCATTTGTTGGGTTATTTTTGACATGCTGCATCAGTCACCCTATTTAAGGTGTTTCATTTTAAATAATAAAAATGCACTATAATACTGTATATATATATATATATATATATATATATATATATATATATATATATATATATATATATATATATATATATATATATATATATATATATATATATAATATATATAGGACAAGAAAACTTAATATAGTCTCCAGTTTTAACTGGTTTAGCACAGACTGAGTTACATTGACCCACACTCTACACTCTAAAAAATGCTGGGTTAAAAACAACCCAAGTTGGGTTGAAAATGGACTAACCCAGCGATTGGTTTGTTTTAAGCAAACATTTAGCCCAACCGCTGGGTTAAAACGACCCATTCACTGGGTTAAAACAACCCAATTGCTAGGTTAAAACAACCCATTCACATGTATGCACATACTGAGTTACATTGACCCAATGCTGGGTACATTCTAAAAAATGCTGGTTTAAAAATAACCCAAGTTGGGTTGAAAGTGGACTAACCCAGCATTTGGGTTGTTTTAACCCAGCAATTGGGTTGTTTTAAGCAAACATTTAACCCAACCGCTGGGTTAAAACAACCCAAATGCTGGGTTAAAACAACCCAATTGCTGGGTAAGTCCATTTTCAACCCAACTTGTTTTTAACCCAGCATTTTTTAGAGTGCAGCATTTGAGTTAAAAAATCAACCCAGCAATTTTCAGTGTGACCCAGCACATGGGTAAAAATAATAAAAAATAACCCAATAAAATGAACCAACAGTCTGAACCCTGCATTTGGGTAAAAAAAAAAATAACGCAGCATTTTTTTGATTGAATCACAGTCAGTTTCTGAAGACCTGCATTTGGACTCCACTCAGGGAATAACCTAAATGTTCTTTTCCTTATGAAATATAGAAGACGATTATGAATCTAGTCATTTCTCTACCACCAGATGATTTTTTTGGGGCCTACCCAAAATTGTGCGATTTGGACTGTTCTCCGTCTTTCTCGGTTTTGAAGGGAAATTGGTTCCTTGCTTAAATATTAATCCTCTTTTACAGATTCTAAATCCAGTTTTCTAATCTGTGCCTCATTAAAAATTTATGCTGGAACATGCTTTATTTGAATGGAGTGGAGACGTGGCAGCGTACACATGCCGCCGGTATAGCGAGAGAAGCCAGACAGAGCAGCTTATGGAGCTCAGGGGTTCGGTCAGTGGATTAGCACGGTTTTTACAGGAGGACTTCTGGTGAGCTTAGCATTTGAGGAAATGTACTCTTTGAAAGAGAATGCTGTTCTAGGATTGTGTAACCTAGTAATGTTTTCTTCTTGAGGAATCTTTGAAGAGCCGGCCCTCTTACAACAAAAGTCTCTTTTTTTGTGACAGTACAGCTTTAAGGGCGTACTTGAGTCCTCTTTAAAACACCCAAAGTCTGACCACTTTAAGTGGACCAAAAAGTAAAGTCTTTGGTTTACTTCAGTTGTGTTGAGGTCTCAGTCACGGGCTGTATTACCTGAGTATACTATTTACGAAAATCCACATTAAATCACAATCGGAAGTTATTACAAACACTCATTGGTGGTTTAAAGTGAGTAAAAGAGTAATATTAATCATTTAAATTGTGTTATGTAGCTTGATGCTAATTGTAGCTCTAATATAGCTGTTGCACCAGGAGCTTTATCTATTTCACTATCTATTTTGTTACAGCGATTCACATAAGGTCCCAAGAATATGCATTTTTTCCTTTTTCTTTTTTAGTTTTCAGGTACTAGGTGGATGGGATGAACGTTTTGTTGATGGGCAATCAATGTAATGCCAGAATAAAGGTTATTAATGGCTGAATAAAAACAAAAGAATAATAATAAATGAAGAATGAAGAATGAAGAAATATTTGAATGATCATGCCTGTCTGAACATGTCTGTTCTCTAACTGAACTAAAGGATTTTATTATAATCATAACGACGGTGGTGCGGAGTGATGTAACCGGTACATTGTAAAAAATGATAGGATCAAGAAGTTATGACAACATATGTTTTTAAGTTAATTTAACTCAAAATCAAAATAAGTTAAGCAATTTCAACTTTTTAATTTAAGTTATACAAGATTCAACTCAAAATTGTAAGTCAGTTGAATGTAAATTGTAATATAGAGAGTTGAAATGAACTTGTACACTGTAAAAAAATATTGTTGGTTTAACTTTAAAAAAGTAACCTGGTTGCCTTAATTTTTAGTTCAGTGAAATATTTTTTTTTAGTTAATACAATGAAGGAAATTGGTTTAATAAATAGAAACTCAAAATATTATTGTATCTGAACCACATAAATAAATAAAAAAATGTGTGATAAATCATGAAAATAGCACAATTTGGCATGTTTCACTGCATTATTACAAATAAAACTAACAATTACGCACTATGCTTACAAAACATTTTAATAATATTTAAATAAAGGGTGATGTCGATTCTCAAATGGTCATTGTATTAACACATTTTTTAAAATTTCAATTAAAACAAAATTTTAAGGCAACCAGGTACACTCTAAAAAATGCTGGGTTAAAAACAAACCAAGTTGGGTTGAAAATGGACTGACCCAGCAATTTAGTTGTTTTAAGCCAGCGGTTGGGTTGTTTTAAGCAAACATTTAACCCAACCGTTGGGTTAAAACAACCCATTAGCTGGGTTAAAACAACCCAACTGCTGGGTCAGTCCATTTTCAACCCAACTTGGGTTGTTTTTAACCCAACATTTTTAGAGTGTAACTTACTTTTTAATATATATATATATATATATTTTTTTTTACAGTGTATGCGTGGCTTGGGAGTGGCCTCATAGGGCAGCGAAGCAAGTGCATTCTGGGAGTTGTTGTCTTTCATCCATATGAGCCAAACATACATTTTCTGGCTTTTCTCAGTCTAGAAGGCACCAACTTCACATTTCTACTACACAAATGACCCAATTTAAATACACATTCATCTTTCCAGCACTGAAGTACCTCTTTAAGTCTCATACCGGCAGAGGTGCTAACATCCGTGGAGAGAAGACAATAGAGACGTGAATGGGCAGTTCTCCACACCAGACATTAGTGCAGGAGAGTTATAGGGACCAGTCATTATCTCATTAGCATTTTTATCAGCCTTCTCTAAAAACACACATGACATGATCTTAGGAAATGATTAATAAAATCTGAGTAATCTGAGTAATTCTCTCTAAAAGTCTTTAACTGTAAACTCTCAAGTGTTGGCTTTCTAAATATATGCCGGTTATGTGTCTTTTCAGATTGACCTGTGAGCAGCAGCTTTTTTATTTTGGTATGTCATTTATGCCCTACTTGCCAAAATAGGGGCGTGTCTAGTGTCTAGGTTAACTGTGAAAAAATTAATATTAACACGATTAATCATCTCTTCAAACCAATCAGAAACACATACTATTTAAAGTTATAATGTATTTTTAACCTGACACTGTGTTTTTAAAGCATGCATGAGAGCAGCACAAGATGTTAAAAATACAGTGAGACGCTACGCATTGACCATAGATGTGCGCCTGATGCTTGAATTCCAAAGCCCATTTTGTAATGATTTTGTAATTATCTAAAGTCAATATATGTCAATTATTGACTCATCTGCAACAAAGTCTAAATTAGCTTCATTTAGAGGCTTTTCTCAGCAAACACTGTGATTAACTTGATTACAAGCTTTAATCATCTTACAACCCTAATTATTACAAAATAGCAATATATTTTCTTTCATGATTTCTTTACTTTGATTCAGGGAAAAATATTTTAGGAATAGAAATTATTCTTAGGAATCTCAGGAATATCTTATATACACTACCAGTCAAAAGTTTGGATCATTAAGATTTTTTTAGAAAATTCACATGCAGTAAAAATCTACAGTAAAAACAATAGTGTTGTGAAATATTATTACAATTTAAAATAACTGTTTTCTATGTTCATATAACGTAACATGTCATTTATTTCTGGGATCAAAGCTGAATTTCAGCATCATTACTCCATTACTCTTCAGTGTCGCATGATTCTTCAGAAATCCTCCTGACATGATGATTTGCAGCTCAATTGTTTATTATAGAGATATATAGAGATATATAGAGATATATTGCTCATTGAACGATATTTTGTACAGCAGCATGTCTTAATTGCTCATTGAAGTGTGGTGTGTTGTGTATGTATATTGGCAGTAGCAAGCAATAACCATGAAAAACACTCTGAGAGTTGTCATGACAGAACTGGTTTTCAACAAGAAATGTATCTTGAACACCAAATCAGCATATTAATAAAAACAGTTAAAGGTGCACTGTGTAAATTTTAGCGGCATCTAGAGGTGAGGTTGTGAATTGCATCCGGCCACCGCTCACCTCTCCCTTTCAAAGCACGTAAAGAAGCTACGGTGGCCGACACAGGACACAAATGTTGTCTGAGAGAGCAGAGAGTGACTCTGTAGAGAAGTTTGTCCATTTAGGGCTACTGTAGAAACATCAGTCCCTCCAGAAAAACGCGATTATGCGACCGCATGATTTAACGCATAATGAGCGAAAGTCTGCATAATTATGCGGGGGCCGCAATTTTTCAAATACACCGCACTTTTGTCGCATAAATTGCCTATTTCCGCGTGCAAAATATGCGGGGCTAGCATGATTTCATAATCCCCGCATTTTCGTTGCAAAAAAGTCATATATATTAGCAGAAAGTTGAAAAATGTTTGTTTACTTCACACAAGAGCCGCCATTTCCCCCTATTGCCATGGGAACATTTTGAAGTGACATAATTACCCAACGCAAACGTCATCGAAAAGCTGCAAACCCCGTGGTGAAACCATAGATATCGGTGAAACCATGATGAAGCACGCACATTCCAATTTGCCAACAAAAATAACAGCAAAAGACAAAGCAGTTTCCCGGTGTGTTGGCCGATTTCAAAACACAGCATCATGAAGCTTCGAAGCGTTATGAATCAGTGAGTCGATTCAGCAGTTTGGATCGCCAAAGTCACGTGATTTCAGCAGTTTGAATCGCCAAATTTCAGCAGTTTGGTGGTTTGACACGCGATCCGAATCATGATTCAACTCACTGATTCATAACGCTTCAAAGCTTCATGATGCCGTGTTTTGAAATCGGTCATCACTATACAAGTCGTTATTTCGTTTTTTTTGCGCACAAAAACTATTCTCGTTGCTTCATAAAGTTATTGTAGAACCACTGTAGTGAGATGGACTTTGTAACGACGTCTTTAGTGTCTTTTAAGGGTCTTGAGAGTGTAAAGTGCATTGAGCCAATGGAGGCCTTTCTGAGCCATCAGATTTACATTAAGGCCTAGTCCATACGCACACAGGTTTATTTTATAACCAGAGTTTTTCCTCCTCCATGTTCTGAAGATGAACGGAGGTCTTACGGGTGTCCAACGACATGAGGGTCAGTCATTAATGACAGAATTTTCATTTTTGGGTGAACTAACCCTTTAAGAGATTGCACTTTGTGCATTGGAAGCACTCAAATGTCTGTTTTGTATAGCTACCTCTGTAAAACAGGAAGTTATTTATTAGTTTATCAGAAGTTGTAGCATATTCCTTTTGTAAAGCTAAAGAGCCTGTTTGACTCAATGTTTTGTAAATTTGAGCCATGTGTTTATTAAGGTCTTCAATAAAACAAGATGAGAACTTAAATATTCGCATCGCTTAAAAATATTTGCTTAAAACATTGCATTTTTTAAGAAAACGGGCTGCATAATCAAGGATTTTTGCCTGCAACAATCACAAAAAAAGCCGCATTTGCCTGGAAGGACTGAAACATGGCGGCACAAAATGGCGACTTCACTGTAAGGAGACCTGTTGTGTATGTAGATATAAATGGCTCATTCTAAGGTAATAAAAACAATCCGGTTCATTATGTAAGGTCTTCATACACCACTGAAAACATAGTTATGTATATTATATTTCATTTCTTTTAATAGATCCTCATACATACTACACACTGCACCTTTAAAAAAAAGGTGCAGTTGTATCTGAGTGACCTAAATGCTACTCTGAACTCAGCAGCATTACCTTTCAACTTCGAAATCTGGAGATCAACAAACTGCGCCATAAACTATACTGCCCAATATTTTTAGCCATTCTATAAATAATGCTAACCTTGTCCCACATATGTTGCCCATACAGCTTTCTCCTGAAAGGTCTTTGTTGCAACGCAAAGAGGCTCTGGTCTCAGTTAGATGTCTTTTTCTAGAAAATCTATATGCCCAGGTAGAAGAGCACTGAATGTTAGATTGAGTGGTGTATTTTAGGCCACTGAGCTCTGAGCTGATTGATTGATTGACTCTCTGTATTGATGGAGGCACTGATTGATGGATAGGTGAAGCCGTGGATGAGTGAGGTGTGCATGGCTGAATGCGCAGTGTAACTGATGTGAACTTACGACTAAAAGATCACGGTGAGCCATTGGATCACACTATTGGAGGGTCTGAGCTTGACTGCAGCCAGCCGGCAGCCTCTGTGAGTTTATGCTGCTGGTGTTTTTCCACCCTCCTGATTTTAGATTAGCACACACTGAAGGGCCCCGGGCTCTTGATTAGTCGGTGTGTTGAATATGATGTGCACCACACACACGGAACATTAATGAACATGAGCACAATCACTGGAATTAGGTAAATAACACGAGATTGAACTGGTATAATAATCATTTATATGACCCATATTGATAAATAAGGTGTCATTGCGTGTGTCAGATAGCTAATTAGATGCCTGTGTTGTTTAATGATGCTATAGTATCATCTTTTCTCTGAATGAAGCTGACCTATAAATCCCCTGTATGGTATGCATTTTTTAAAAAGAATAAAATAGATTTATTTAGGGCTGTAAAATTGATGAATTAGGATTAATCGTATCCAACATAAAAGTCTGTATTTACATAATATATGTATGTGTGTGTGTGTGTGTGTGTGTGTGTGTGTGTGTGTGTGTGTGTGTGTGTGTGTGTGTGTGTGTGTGTGTGTGTGTGTGTGTAATATATATATATATACACTCACCTAAAGGATTATTAGGAACACCTGTTCAATTTCTCATTAATGCAATTATCTAATCAACTAATCACATGGCAGTTGCTTCAATGCATTTAGGGGTGTGGTCCTGGTCAAGACAATCTCCTGAACTCCAAACTGAATGTCAGAATGGGAAAGAAAGGTGATTTAAGCAATTTTGAGCGTGGAATGGTTGTTGGTGCCAGACGGGCCGGTCTGAGTATTTCACAATCTGCTCAGTTACTGGGATTTTCACGCACAACCATTTCTAGGGTTTACAAAGAATGGTGTGAAAAGGGAAAAACATCCAGTATGCGGCAGTCCTGTGGGCGAAAATGCCTTGTTGATGCTAGAGGTCAGAGGAGAATGGGCCGACTGATTCAAGCTGATAGAAGAGCAACTTTGACTGAAATAACCACTCAATACAACCGAGGTGTGCAGCAAAGCATTTGTGAAGCCACAACACGCACAACCTTGAGGCTACAACAGCAGAAGACCCCACCGGGTACCACTCATCTCCACTACAAATAGGAAAAAGAGGCTACAATTTGCACAAGCTCAACAAAATTGGACAGTTGAAGACTGGAAAAATGTTGTCTGGTCTGATGAGTCTCGAGTTCTGTTGAGACATTCAGATGGTAGAGTCAGAATTTGGCGTAAACAGAATGAGAACATGGCTCCATCATGCCTTGCTACCACTGTGCAGGCTGGTGGTGGTGGTGGTGGTGGTGTAATGGTGTGGGGGATGTTTTCTTGGCACACTTTAGGCCCCTTAGTGCCTAAATGCCATGGCCTACCTGAGCATTGTTTCTGACCATGTCCATCCCTTTATGACCACCATGTCCTCATCCTCTGATGGCTACTTCCAGCAGGATAATGCACCGTCACAAAGCTCCAATCATTTAAAATTGGTTTCTTGAACATGACAATGAGTTCACTGGACTAAAATGGCCCCCACAGTCACCAGATCTCAACCCAATAGAGCATCTTTGGGATGTGGTGGAACGGGAGCTTCGTGCCCTGAATGTGCATCCCACAAATCTCCATCAACTGCAAGATGCTCTCCTATCAATATGGGCCAACATTTCTAAAGAATGCTTTCAGCACCTTGTTGAATCAATGCCACGTAGAATTAAGGCAGTTCTGAAGGTGAAAGGGGGTCAAACACAGTATTAAATTCCTTTCACACTGGACGCGATTTTGACGCGCGAATAATTCGCGCGATGGTTTTATTTTTTGATCAGCTGTTTGTGTAATGAGTGCTTCCACACCGAACGCGAATGTGCTGCGGCAAAAAAAACGCTGTTTATTTTTTTCGTTTCGATGTCGATTTTTTTAAACACTCGCAGCGACAGAAAAGGCTTAAACCAATCACATACAAGAAAACAAAGGTGACGAAATGTCCAGTTGATGTCACTAGCCATTCAATCAACATTAACCTTTACCAGGGATGGCATTTCTCACGAGATTACAGCTGTAGTTGTGTTTACAGCTGTACAGATGCAGCTGTGTTTGCCCACTATAGGCTACAGATATTATAATCAATAATTTTTTTTTTTTTTTATCTAATTGCGTCCGCGACTATGGAAAGTGAATGTGTTTACGTCAGTACGACTGTGGCACTTAAATGTTTACATTGTGACTCAACTGGAAACACAGCAGCTCCGGATCGAGCCGTTCCTTTAGAGTGTGTGTGTGTGTGTGTGTGTGTGTGTGTGTGTGTGTGTGTGTGTGTGTGTGTGTGTGTGTGTGTGTGTGTGTCTCGTTAGATGCGCTGCTACCGTCTCTGTCTGGAGGAGGTCCTCAAATTGTCCCACGGACATTTGAAAGTAAGTGCGGAACCGGCCATGATAAAGTTTTTGCTCCTGTAGAAGATTAGCATACTCCCCTTCACACTCTCCGTTCTTTAAGACGGGGTGCACCCAAAACCTTCTTCTCTGTCTTTTAAAGAAAATTAAAAGCTTGTCTCCACTGAATGATTACGTGTCCGTGTTTCTCAGCTGTCGCCGCGAATGTTTTGGAATGTTGGAGCTCTGAAACGTCCCAAACTCGCGTCACAGCTGGTGTGAATGGTTTTGACACGAACTATTCGCACACGAAATATTCGCTTTTTCCGCTTCGCTTTTTCGTTACGCGTCCGGTGTGAAAGGGCCTTAAGTATGTGTTCCTAATAATCCTTTAGGTGAGTGTATATATATATATTTCTGTGTATACTGTATAGGGCTGTGCTCAGAATATCGATACATCGTCATGAACTTCTGCAGCTGCCGTATCGATACTGTGTGCTTTTGAATGTAATCAACGTGACACGAGCAGCAGTGCAAGACATTCAAAATGGAGAAGAGGTTTTCAGTTAATGAATGAACGGAGCATTGCAGCACCTCACATCCATTAAATAGCAATACTCTTTGTGCTTTGTTGCTATTGATATAAAACAAAGTCTCGGATTTCAAATTACGTCCATTTTATTACGAAATTCAAAAACATAAATACCGTTTTGGCGCTGTGGCATGAGATCGCTTTGGCGCAGCTCAGCTCAAGAGAAGCGGCCGCGAGCATCACACGTGAACGGATCTTCTCTTCCGCCTTAATACTTTACCAGTTACAGCGCAAAATAAACATGAATGAACATCTGAACGTGTGTTAAAAGATAGAGTACAACTTACCGAAATCCGTATCATGTCACATGGAATCGCTCAATCGGTGTTTCAAACGCGGAAAGACGTCAGTAAAACAGCTTGTACACAATGTCATGTATTTACCTCAGAAAAAAACATATTCAGTGTCCATAAACTCAATAGTCAGCTAGAAAAATTGACTCTAGAGAGGAGAATTTTGCTAAATATATGCACCCTATTCATTATACTTTTTTAATGTTCTTCAATATTTAATGCATGTTTGAATTAATCTGGCAAGTTTTTATGACAGACACCATTTAAATGTTATATTTGAAAAAATATGTATATGATTATGTAATTTGTAAAGTTAAAATTATAACTTTATTATTATAAAAAACATGTAATTTAGTGTAATTTAAGTGTTTGTACAAATCAGTTTTAATATTATAGCACAACTGACTCCCATAGTTCACAGCAGATTTGTTTTCCCAAATTTGTTTTAGATTTTAGATTTATCGAGAGATTTGCTTTACATTCTAAAATTTGCCATGTATTGTACCTGATATATATATTCAAAATAATCAATATTGAACCAAGCCTTTCCAAAGTTTTTTTTGTGACAATTTATTTATTTAATTTAACTCATTGCTTTTTTTAAACAAAAACAAAATAGTTTTTAGTTATCACAACTGTTATAACACTGGTCATTCAATAAACAGATATTACTGTAACTAAACTGTGCTCAAAAGAAATTTAATTCCAAATTGATCCATATCGTGATACGTATCGTATCGTGACTTCAGTATCGTGATACATATCGTATCGTGACATTGTTGGTGATACACAGGCCTAGTATACACATATACACATATATATATATATATATATATATACACTGATCAGGCATAACTTTATGACCACTGACAGGTGAAGTGAATAACACTGATTATCTCTTCATCACGGCATCTGTTAGTGGGTGGGATAGGCAGCAAGTGAACATTTTGTCCTTGAAGTTGATGTGTTAGAAGCAGAAAAAATGGGCAAGCGTAAGGATTTGAGTGAATTTGACAAGGGCCAAATTGTGATGGCTAGATGTGTGGTCAGAGCATCAAGAAGGTGGCCTGGTCTGATGAATCACATATAATTTTACATCACGTGGATGGCCGGGTGTGTGTGTGTGGCTTACCTGGGGAACACATGGCACCAGGTGTACTATGTGAAGAAGGCAAGCCGGCGGAGGCAGTGATGCTTTGGGCAATGTTCTGCTGGGTCGTGGATGTTACTTTGACACGTACCACCTACCTAAACATTGTTGCAGACCATATACACCCTTTGATGGAAACGGTATTCCCTGGTGGCTGTGGCTCTTTCAGTAGATAATGCGCCGCCACAAAGCAAAAATGGTTCAGGAATGGTTTGAGGAGCACAACAACGAGTTTGAGGTGTTGACTTGGCCTCCAAATTCCCCAGATCTCAATCAAATCGAGCATCTGTGGGATGTGCTGAACAAACAAGTCCAATCCATGGAGGCCCCACCTCGCAACTTACAGGACTTAAAGGATCTGCTGCTAACATCTTGTTGTCAGATACCACAACACACCTTCAGGGGTCTAGTGGAGTTCAAGCTTCGACGGGTCAGGGCTGTTTTGGCAGCAAAAGGGGGACCAACACAATATTAGGTCATAATGTTGTGCCTGATCGGTGTATGTGTGTGTGTGTGTGTATACACAGACACGCACGTGCACACACACACATAAATATAATAATATACAGTATATACACACATTTTAAACACAGACTTTTATGTAAGATGAGCCCTAGATTGTTCGACTTAATTTGGCAAAATTATGAGGGGTAAAAATATTTTTAAAATAATAGGAAATGTAGCCATGGTCACTATATATCACAACCAGAGTCCAAAATTAACTCTCATAAAGCATCAAGAATAGAAATAGCTTGCTGAGTTAACCAAACAATACAAATGATAGGCTAATTCATTATTCATATAAAACCCTTCAATAACAGAAAACATCTAAAACCACGTGCACATATTGTAGCAAGTGGTTTATTTTAAATAGACCTAAGTTAAATATTAGATAAATTTGAACTCTGATTAATGTGTTTTATATAGAGTTATAAAACACTATCTATAAAATTTCACAACAAAGATGTGCATTAGTAAAAATGCATTATTGCAATCCACATAATGTACACTCTACAAATGCTGGGTTAAAAATACCCCAAGTTGGGTTGAAAATGGACTAACCCAGCAATTGGGTTGTTTTAACCTAGCGATTGTGTTGTTTTAACCCAGCGGTTGGGTTAAATGTTTGCTTAAAACAACCCAATCGCTGGGTTAGTCCATTTTCAACCCAACTTTTTAGAGTGTATTGTTCATATTTTTGGTAAAACTATGTTAGAAATATTTAAAAAGCATTTACTTTAAAACAACAGCTATTTAACTTATCAGATGACAATCTAGAATAAACGCTAAGGTATGTTTTAAGATTGTGTGCGAATCAAATGGCATGAGGTTCAAAAACAACATGTTATTGGTTAGTTTAAAGACTGTCCTGTTAATTCTAACAATGCAATATGTTTTAGTCCGAATTGTGAGAAATTGAAGGCAGGGCATCGAATCATTGAGGTCTACAGAAAGCATGTGTGCAGTTTTATTCTGAGACGTATAGAGGGAAAGCAACATACTGACACATGCTATGTTGTGAGTAAACTGTCTCCGTTAATGTATATTTCTGACTCTAGTGTTGTCTACCATCATGCAGAATGTGTCATAGTTTTGTCTGAGCATGTGTGGGGGTGATGTCTGCTTTGAATGCAAACAGGTGAAGCAAACTCTGTTGTGTGACATTGATTCTGCGAGTGATAGTGCTACAAGGACTTTCATTTATTTCATCCATCCTAGAAAAAAATTAGTGTTATTTCCAGCAGGACTGCCTCTCTCCAGCCGTACTGTTGAACAAGGATATAACAGAACAGAGCAGGTGTGAGTTAAATGAGAGATGAGTGTTTCAAGTTAGCAAACAAAAACAACAACAAAAATCAATATCCATTTCACAAATCTGTGTTCAAGCTGGATGTCCTGGATGACATTGGGAGATATTGTTATGATTTTGATTTATATGTATATTCATACTTGCTTCACATGTTGTAACAAACGGCAAAAACAGTTTAATCATTATTTAAAAAGGTGTAATTAAGTCATTGACCATGTTACACTGTTTTAAACAATTAATCTAATAATCTTAGTGATCATAAAACAAAAATGCCCAAAATTGAGGCTGAATGGCTGAATGAATGATAGCCGTGTGTGTGTGTGTGTGTGTGTGTAGCCTGGTAGACCCTCATTATGAGAACAAAATGTCCCCACAATGATGGCAACATCCAAAATTCTTATCCTTGTGGGGACATTTATTTGTCCCCA
Organism: Gobio gobio; assembly: GCF_949357685.1. Taxonomy (NCBI): domain Eukaryota; kingdom Metazoa; phylum Chordata; class Actinopteri; order Cypriniformes; family Gobionidae; genus Gobio; species Gobio gobio. The sequence continues at coordinate 4,796,767 of NC_137108.1, read as the reverse complement.
TAAGGGAAAACAGCTTATATATCATACTAAGTTTTTTGAAAATGTAAAAAAGCAGAACGTTTTCTGTAATGGGTAGGTTTAGGGGTAGGGTTAGTCTATACGGGATATAATATACGGTTTGTACAGTGTACAGTCCCCATAAAACATGAAAACACAACGCAGTACTCACAGTGTGTGTTTCAACATCACTCAACAGACATGCTCAGATGTTGATGTCACTCCTACAGAGTGTGAGGCCTAATTAGGTGCTGCTGTTTCCTCATAAATTATCACCCATAATGTGTCTGTGTGACTGTGAAATACCTCCCATCACACACACACACACACACGTTCACGGCCTCTCATCACCGAATCTCCAAACATCGTTTTCGGAGCACACACGAATGCTTTTGTCTCCTCAGCTCACCACACCCACAAGAACACACTGCTCTCTCGCTCTAACAGCGCCGTTTCTCCCCACGCATCCCTGTGTTTGAATAAATAAGCAGCATTATGCAGAACAGCAAAAGTGATTACCCACTTTTAAAAGCCTTTATGAATATTTATAATCAGTTACTGTCACCACTTACTTCCGAGGCTATTTTGTTATTCTCTTGGGAAGCGCTTTAGATTTTTTGAGCAAATCTTTGATGTGGTGTATCAGGCAGTCTGTCTGCTCAGCTCACGCTAGGGTACATTAACACACACTGATGCCTGGCTTTTGTGCTCACTGAATGAGATCGAAAAGACCTGGTGGCAGATAGAAATGGAGAGTGGGTGGAGAAGTGCAAAAAATAAATAAAGAAAACTCTGATTAAAAGGAGGGGGAGGGGGGTATGTTTGGAATAGAAAATGTACCTTTAGGGTTCACTTTGAAACTATTTTCTTTTTTAGAAAATTGCTAGTGTAAATGTCACAAATAATTACAAAAAAAGGGAAGTAGAAAGTACAGCAGTATTTTATAGTATTTTATTTTATCCCAATAGTCTTTTTGACTATATTAAATTAAAATAAAAAATAAAAACAGCCTTTTTTTAGATTGTGTCTTAGATTGTGTTGAGCATTGCTCTGCAACAGTACTGGTCACTGTTGCATGCACAAAGGAGTCTTGAAGTGGGCGAGTACTCATCAGTTCCCATCAGGACTCACAATACTCACCAATACTCACAAGCATTCACCAGTACTCTCCCTTACTCACCACCACTCACCAGTACTCTCCAGTACACACCAGTACTCACTAGTAATCATCAGTATTCAACAGCATTCACCTGTACACTCCTGTACTCACCAGCACTCATTAGTACTCTCAAGAACACACCAGTACTCACCAGTATTCACTAGTACTCACCAGCACTCACCAGTACTCACCAGCACTCACCAGTACTTACCAGTACTCACAAGAACTCACCAGCCTTCCCCAGTACTCTCCCGTAATCACCACTTCTCACCAGCACTTATTAGTACTCTCAGTACACACCAGTACTCACCAGCACTCACAGTACTCACCAGTATTCATTAGTACTCACCAGCACTCACCAGTATTCACTACTACTCACCAGCACTTACCAGTACTCACCAGTATTCACTAGTACTCACCAGCACTCTCCAGTACTCACCAACACTCTCCAATACTCACCAGCACTCTCCATCACTCACCAGTATTCACTAGTACTCACCAGCACTTACCAGTACTCACCAGTATTCACTAGTACTAACCAGCACTCACCTGTATTCACTAGTACTCACCAGCACTCACCTGTATTCACTAGTACTCACCAGCACTCACCAGTACTCACAATTACTCACCAGCCTTCACCAGTACTCTCACGTAATCACCACTCCTCACCAGCACTTATTAGTACTCTCCAGTACACACCAGCACTCACAGTGATCAGCAGTATTCACTAGTACTCACCAGAACTCACCAGTATTCACTAGTACTCACCAGCACTCTCCAGTACTCACCAACACTCTCCAGTACTCACCAGCACTCTCCATACCACACCAGTATACACTAGTACTCACCAGCACTTACCAGTACTCACCAGTATTCACTAGTACTCAGCAGCACTCTCCAGTACTCACCAATACTCTACAGTATTCACTAGTACTCACCAGCACTCACCCGTATTCACTAGTACTCCGCAGCACTCACTAGTGCTCACCCATTATCACCAGCACTCACCTGTATTCACTAGTACTCACAAGTACTCACCAGCATTCACAAGTACTCTCCCGCAATCACCAGCACTCTCCAGTACTCACCAGCACTCTCCAGTACTCACCAGCACTCTCCAGTACTCACCAGCACTCACCAGCACTCTCCAGTACTCACCAGCACTCTCCAGTACTCACCAGCACTCTCCAGTACTCACCAGCACTCTCCAATACTCACCAGCACTCTCCAGTACTCTCCAGTACTCACCAGCACTCTCCAGTACTCACAGCACTCTCCAGTACTCACAAGCACTCTCCAGTACTCACAGCACTCTCCAGTACTCACAAGCACTCTCCAGTACTCACAAGCACTCTCCAGTACTCACAGCACTCTCCAGTACTCACAAGCACTCTCCGGTACTCACATCACTCTCCAGTACTCACCAGTATTCACTAGTACTCACCAGCACTCACCTGTATTCACTAGTACTCCGCAGCACTCACTAGTGCTCACCCATTATCACCAGCACTCACCTGTATTCACTAGTACTCACAAGTACTCACCAGCATTCACAAGTACTCTCCCGCAATCACCAGCACTCTCCAGTACTCCCCAGCACTCTCCAGTACTCACCAGCACTCTCCAGTACTCACCAGCACTCTCCAATACTCACCAGCACTCTCCAGTACTCACCAGCACTCTCCAATACTCACCAGCCTATAAATCAAAACTGCCCAACGATAATGAGATAAAAAGTTGAACAACCAAAGAGGTAATGATTGTGAAACTTATAGATAGACAGACAGACAGACAGAAAGACAGATAGATAGATAGATAGATAGATAGATAGATAGATAGATAGATAGATAGATAGATAGATAGATAGATAGATAGATAGATAGATAGATGGATAAGACAGACAGACAGACAGACGGCTTTAGTGGTGTAGGAGTTAGAGTTCAACCCTTGCAAGATGTGAGCCTTGAGCCATCCCAGTTGTCTCCTTGATTAAAAAACTTACTGCCTGTAATAATTTTGTGGCACCATTCTTCTGAGATATCACATGAGAGTTGTGGAAACAAATTCCCTGGTTGTGCCAGTAATTCAAGATTTTGCTTGTTCTTTTATTTGTTTGTTTTTTATAGCTGTTGTGAAAGCACAGTGATTTTGATTATTTCTAAATGATAAAAAATCAGACACATATTGGTCTTGCTGATAAATATTATTCTATCAGTAATGTCGGAAAAAAAACAGGAAAACATGTTATATATTATATACATATGACTGTTGGCCTCTAAGCAAACATGAGCATTACTTCCAATGCCAGTTACATTAAAAGATAATGCTTCCTATGAACCATTAATCATAATGATTAATATGTTTAACCCAGATTGGACTCTCAATGAGGCTTATAACTGAAGCAGATTTCAATACCTGTTGCATAAAATCCTGCTAACTACAACAGCAGGGAAAAAGTTCTCTGCTATCCATTCTTCATTCTCACTGTTATCAAGTTTTGTCCAGGGTAGGGACTTTGATCTGGAGTTGCGCCTCATGTACAACACCATTTCCAGATAACAAGCAAATCGTGCTACCACAACCCTTATATCCATTAAATGAACTGTGAACTGGTGGATTATGGGATGGCGCTCTGTTAACGCTTGTTGTCACGAACTAAGTGGGATTGACATGAATGTAGTTGCCATGGCTTTCCTGTCTTTAATCAGAGTCCATACACACGGCAGGCTAGCCAGGCATGTGCGCAGTCAGAAAAGAGTTAACACTTTCTCTCATCTATCCCCGTCGGGAACAAGTTAATTACTGAGACAGCTCGCTCATTTCACCACATCCATCAGACTTTGTTCCATCTCAAAGATTCCAAAAAGAACCTTCTAGAAGCAGTGGCTCACTTCAACCGGTCCACGGTATGATAAAGATTTCCCTGTTGCCATGGAACCCACCTGGCCGTGACCTTGAGGCTGAGCTGGAGTCCATTAGTCACAAAGCGTCACCACGGTCCATTCACTTTGTCAGGCTGGCCGACCAATAGGGGCTCTCCGTGCAAGTGTAAGGCCATTTTCTTGTTACCAAGAGTCTGCATAGCGACAGAGTGTTTTTGTCAAGTTCATCAGACTTCATTAAATAAGAAGACACAGATATATAGGCCGCACACACACACACACACCTCCTGACGCTTTCCGGCACCATAAGCAGCTGGAGAGAAATGATCCTTCTCTCCGGAAATGTTTGCGCAAGCTGAACCTCGCAGTTTATCACTCAGTATTTGAGCCATGTTAGCTTTCCATTGTAATTCAGTGCACAGTTGACGTTTGTTTTCACCACAAGAAAATAGAATTTCTGTCCATTTGATTTGCTATCCTTTGTTTTTCCATTATCTGTAGCGCGTGTTCCGCAGCGTTCCACAAGAGTTCATAAGTCACGAAATACTCATTTGCGACCAAAGTTATAGCTGTCTGCACAACAAAAGTGCACAGGTTCAATTTTCTTGGCTGTCCTGGAACATACTCAAATGAATAAGTAGGAGATTGTCCCCAATTCACAGGGAAATTAATTCTGAACAAGATGACAAATGTTCTCGTAACAGTTCTGGACGTACAGATTGAAGCATATCCCCCTGCACACTTTTTATGCATTTTTTGCTTCCAAGCTGAAAAGAAATGACTGTTGGCCTAGAACAGATTCAAACTACGAGCCTGTCAAGGTGGTTTTGGGACAGTGTGGGGTGAGATATTATGAAACAATACAACATTTTCTTTTAAGATGACCTGAAAGCAACGCATAAGCTTTGTCGTAGAGTCTTCTTCTAGTAGAGTTTGAGTGTTTAGGATTTTACGAGTCAGATTATACTGTGGGGATCCAAGCGGATTCTTTTCACCCAGAATTAAACATTCACAATTGATCTCTGACCAGCAAGCGGCCCCCACAGACCACCGCTAACGCTGAACCTCACGCCCTGATTTATATCGGTGAGCGTTCACCACGCAAACCTCAAGCAAAGCTGATAGGCCTCATGAGGGTAATATTCATAACTCATTAGATCCAAGGCTGATCTCTTAAATGGGCAAGGATTATCGTAAAATACTGACGGGTCATGGGCCAAAACGTATGAGAAATGAAAGAAAATCGCATCCAGGCACATCTTCCAATCCGCATCTCCATTCAAGATCATATCAAACACTTGACTGCGAGTGGAAAATCAATATGCCGTGGCCGAGTTCAAAAAGAATCTTCATTAAAAATGGAGAAGGCTGCACAATCCCAGCTCTCTGTAAGTTGGCCCAAGGTGGATAAGTTAAGCTGGAGGGATTCTTATCATTGTTAAGCAAATCGATCTGCTAAAGACGAAAGAAATGGAAAGTAAAGAGAAACCGTAATAAGATTTATTCCGAGGCATATTAACAAAGTGCTGCTGCACAAAACGCAAGTGCTCACGGCAGCCAAAAGCTCACCTCAGCAGTTACAAAATGAGCTGTGTTAATGCCAGTATGTTGCTCTGTGCTCAAAGTCATTTTTCAGCTTTCGGATTCTGTCTTCTATTCCCTGGTGCATTCATAACTGTGTGAATTTTTTTTTTAGCTTGAAAGCAAAGTGAACAGTAAAAATGTGTGCAAACAGTGTGTTGGGACAGCGTTGAGTGTTGAGTATTTTTCATTTGATCTCTCACAATAGGTCTACTTGACTTCAGGTGCATGTTGTTTGCTTGTTGTTGCCGTAGACACTTAGGTTTGTAGAAGTTTAGCTCAGAAACATGCTTAACGAAAATTTCCGGCTTTCCCTGTGTTTCACTGTTATACAGTAGGCGGCGCTATTACACATCTTGTGAAAGAGTACAGAATCTCCTGATCAAAACACAGGCAAAGAAGAAGCAGAAATAAGCAGTATCGTCAACATTAAACATCTTATTAATCAAAACTCCCTAATGTTACTGAATGAGATGTGGACCCAGGACGAGCTCTAGGACTGTGAAGCTTTGGGGTGTTGATGGACTCCATCTACTCCATCTGTGTTTTAATCATCGCTCTGAATCCCATCTGGATGTAGTCTTAGACAAAAACTTGTTTTTCTCAGCTTTTTGCTCAAAATGTTGCTTTTTTATTAAACTTACCCACATTCAAGTGTTGATAAAAAAAAGGATACATTAAACTAGAATAAAGATCTGTTCTTTCTTTTGATATATTGCATGTTCATATATTCATAAAACAAAACATTTTTGGATGAACTATCCCTTGAAGGTAACATTGTTCAAAGCAGGTCTTCAGTAAAGATGTATCAGCGATTATAATAATGAGGAAAACAGGGAAAAGCAGATGGTGAGGGCGAGTGATTTTGTGACAGCTGGAGTAAGTAACAGGCCATTTCTCAAGTACAACTAATTTGGTTCTTTATTACACAACACACTGGAGTTTCCTAGGGGTAGAGAAATTATTAATACATGCAATTCATTTTATATATTGTTCTATTAAGCTTCATGAACAGCAACATTTGTTTCAACAACACCAGAAGGAAAGTCGAATTTAACTGGGAATATGTTTAAAAATGGAACTAATTGAATTGGTAACACTTTATTTTGATGGTCCGCTTTAGACATTCTGTTGACTATAAGTAACGTTGCAACTACATGTCAAATAACTCTCATTAGATTATTAGTAGACTGTCAGCTTAATATCTGCCAACTCTTTACTCTGATGCTCCCCAACAGACATTCTACTGACTATAAGTAACTTGCAAGTACATGCAAACTTATTCTACTAACCCGAATCCTACCCTTAACAGTCTACTCATACTCTACTATTACTCTAAGGAGAGTTGTAGGTGCAATGTTACTTATATTCAACAGAATATCTAAAGGGGACCATCAAAATAAAGCGTAGCCATTAAATGTCAAACAAGAATGATTCATTTATATAATGGCATCCATAACCAACTACTTTTTGTGAGATGCTACATCCACACCAACTTTTTAGTCACTTGATTGTGTTTTATTCAACGTACATGTGGGCTCATTGGAAAAACATGCCTCCATACCTGAGTCCCGTGAATTAAAAGCCATACTAAAAGAGCTCAAAGACAAAGATGTTGTGTTGCTTCAGCAAATGCATTTGATCTCAGGCTCTGTTGACACGAACACTTTTTCTATGCGGTTTGGCCGTTCGTCCACACAGAAACGCAGTATCCGGTCACTGAAACCGAACCTTTTTGAGAACTCCTGCCAGGGGGAAGATTTTCAGAAACTCTGGTTGCAGTGTTGTCGTGTAGCTGGTGAAACTGGAGAATTTGGCTTGTGACGTTGGAGTGCGCGCTGCTATCTGCTTTGTTTACATGAGGCGAGACGTAGCCAAAATATTGCTGCTAATAACCAGTGTTGAAAAGTAATGCATTACAAAATTACGTTTCTCCCTTAAAAAGTAACTAATTGAGTTACTTAGTTACTTTTTAAGAAAAGTAATGTGTTACATTACTTTTGCGTTACTTTTTCTCACCTGGGCTGGGCTTGTTTTTGTTTTTGTTTTGGTTTTATAACAAAAAAGTTATATTTTTGTGCAACGGTAAAAACCTCTTCATACCAAAATTGAAATAATAAGCCCCAGGCTGAGGTAAAAATGCAAATTCACGCATGAACACTAGAGGGCGCAGCTCTGGATAATGGGAGAATAGGATGCAGGAGAAAAAGGTTTTACCAATAAAAACAAAAAATCTAGTTATTTTCATCATCAAAGGTTAGCAGCAAGACATTGGTAAATTAAATATAAAGGTAGATTATGCATAAAAATAGTTGTTTTATTTAACATTTAATTATTGGAGGTTTGCATAGTATTCTGATTTTGCATTTGACTGATTTTATTCATTTTGAGGAGTACAGAATCTTTATTTTGCAAGTGATATAAATAAATGCTCACATTGAGTCTGGAACTACAATAACCCTCATGTTCACACACACACACCTCTGCACTTATTTTCCTCAACATGGGGGCAGGAGAGCTGTCAGTCAAATTAATGTGAAAAAGTAACTCAGATATTTTGTTGTAAATTTGAAAAGTAATGCGTTACTTTACTAGTTATTTGGAAAAAGTAATATTATTACGTAACTCAAGTTACTTGTAATGCGTTACCCCCAACACTTCTAATAACTGTGCTAACAGGGCTTATATGTATACAGATACGTGCACAGTTCTCCCATTGTGTTACGGAACAGCAGCGTCAGAATCATGGGCGTCGCAACCATTGTATGTGGGTGGGACAAAAACCACCCACTTTTTACAATCAATGATATGGGACCCACTCACTTTTATCGTCTCTAATTCAGCACATCTGTTTACCTACCCCTAACCGATAAACACTTATTATTAAACACGTTAGATGCTTTATTTCCACTTTTATAATATTTTCTTCATTTTTATTGACAATAAATGCCTTTCCGATCTGAAATGTGATGGGAAAAGGAAGTGGAGTGAGTTCGGCAAAAGGCGGATTCGAACCTCGGTTCGATTTGCATCAAAACTTGATGCCATGTGTCTTACCCCTACACTATTGCTGCTCTCAATGATATGGTTATTTCTGTAATTTTGTCTTTCCCAACCAGACGTTTAGCAAACAAGGCAATATTTGTACTTAATGTAAATGGCATCTACTCCAGTAAAATAAATTCTGAGAGAGGACCCACCCACATTTGATTTGCTTCCGACGCCCATGGTCCCAAGCCTTCCTAGGTGTATACGACTCTCTTCTTTCTGATGAACACAATCAGAGTTATATTAATAAATATCCTGACGCTTCCAAGCTTTATAATGGCAGTGATGGGGTCCATTGAGCTCACCGTATGTGATTTCTAAAGTACCACGATATGTAAAAAAAAACAACTTTATAAATTGTTCCCACACTGAACAAATTTTAGCATCACTGACTGGAAATTTCACTTTGAAAGTACTTCAAATATCATTTTACAGAAACAAGGACACTTTCCCAATGAGCCTGCTTGGTTTGGTTCATTTATTAGGCCTTGTCCTGATGTGGTCTTTTGGTTTTGTGTCCTTGGTTGAGAAGTTGACAATGCTTTTAAAGTGCTTCAGTGTTTACACTCTTCAGGAAGTTAACCTCCTGATGAATAACTTAGCTGACTCTGCTCATTAAACTGACACAGAAGGAAGTATTTTAACACCACACATTAAACACACACTCTAAAAAGTTATCCAGGCGACCTGTTACCACAACTTAAATAAATGCTTTGTTGCAAGTTAAAAATTCAAACGTATTGTTTTAATTAAACCTTTTAAGTTGCAAACGTTATTTTGGGGTGTTCTGTTGACATAATAATGTTGATCATTACATCAACTTAATATCGTCTGTAATTTTAACTCAAATTTCTGTGTTAATTGGCTAAAAATAGGTTGTAATAACAATGAAATTGTCTTGATAACTTCAGAAATTAGGCAGTTGACTTCTAGTTTGCATAGGACTGGATATATAGGGGAATACATTTAGAAATTAAGTGTTAATTTATTTGTTTTTAGTGAAGGGATAGACTTGTGAGTGTTTAATGCTGTAGTGTTGGACATTTAAAAGAGTTTCTGTAATGTTGAAGTTTATGTGCTGGAGAGTAGATACATGAAGGTAAACACTACATTGACTCTATTAGCAATGACTGCACTAATGCCAGTGACAAGTGATATCTTACTTGTTCATTAAATATACATGTTAAATAAGCTATGTTAGCATGTTCTATGGTAGCTGATGATTCAACAAGTCACATATTGACTCTTGGTCAGGATCCTTCGCCGCCATTTTTCTATGTGCAGGGTACTCCATTGCTTTCGATGAGAAACATGTTGGGCATGGTAATGTTATCTTCATGACAAAATTATAAATTATATATTGGGTTATGATTTTGGCATTATGACATGCTGGAGTGTGATTCTCAATTTTATTTAAATTTATTTTATTTTTGCTATTTAGACATGGTTGATATGACTGAGTGTGTGTGTGCATTCACGGAGCGGCGGGATCATCATTTCAGTGATTAAAACATTAAGATCAACTCTGTTCTTTACATAAAGATATCGTATGACTTCAGAAGACTTGGAATGCAATGTGAGTTAATACTTTTATACTGTTTTTGGCCAGTTTTTGCAATAAATACCTGTGACTGTGATTTTATTTGCCTGTTATTTGGTTTATATTGTTTTAGATGTGCGTAGGTTTAGGGTCAAAATATAAAAGTAGCCTATACATATTTAAATAATCATGTCTATTTTTAAAAATGCAAAGAATTAAATGCGTCTTGCTCTGACGCTTTGGAAAAATCTGAAATCAATGGAGTACCCTGTGCAAATACTGTGACAATTATCCATTTATTAACAACCCAGCAAGCAATAAAGTACTTTGGCATAGGCCCCGTCCGTAGCTCGCAATCTGAGGGTCTGGACTCTTTATATCCTGCCTGAAGACGAAGGCAGAGGCGCAGCCGACCCCCCCTTGAGGTATGGAAGGGACCATCCTGGTGGTGGTGGGGTGGATGTAGGGAAGGATTTGACTTGGAGGTGGTGGGGAGGATGGAGGTGGATTGGAGTGTCAGCATCTGCGAACTCAGACATGAGTAATTACCGATCTTTTATACCCAAGTATTAGAATGTGATTGGACAGATAAAAAGTTTAAGTGACGTGACAATTAAGTCTTCCCGGCAGAACTTATGCTAAAGCTTTCATTGACTTGTTGGGTCATTTTTGAAGTCCATAAAAGTGCATCCATCCATCATATAACTGCTCCACATGGCTCTGGGGGTTAATAAAGGCCTTCTGAAGTGAAGCGGCGTGTTTGTGTAGGAAAAATATCCATATTTAAAACTTTATAGACTAAAATAATAGAGCAAAACAAAACACCGGTCATGAATTAGAGTCTATAAAGATAATTTTTAAAGAGAAATGGCGGAGGATTTTGATATAAGAGAAGAGGGGCTTGACTTTGTTGTCCAGTCTTATCTGCGAGAGGCGTCAAAGCTGCGTTACTCCTACATCCTGCGTCATACATCATGTCAGGGGTTACTCTTCCACCGTAAAGTCAACTTGCGTACCGCTGACCACCGGAAGCTAGTTATTTTAGTCTATAAAATATGGATGTTTTTCTTACACAAATGCATGGCTTCGCTTCAGAAGGCCTTTATTAACCCCCCGGAGCCGTGTGGAGCAGTTATATGATGGATGGATGCTCTTTTATAAACTTCAAAAATGACTCTACAATTCACTGCCATTATAAAGCTTGGAAGAGCCAGGACATTTTTAATATAACTCTGATTGCGATCGTCTGAAAGAAGAATGTCATACACACCTAGGATGACTGGAGGGTGAGTAAATCATGGGCTAATTTTCATTTTTGGGTGAACTAACCCTTTAGGTTCCCAATGTAGCTTGTTTGTTGAACATAAATGTTGTCATAACTCAAAAAATGTATGCCACAGCAGCCGCTTTAAAACTGTTAATAAGAGCAGGATACTTTGAAAAGGACATTTGAATTTATATCTGAAATGGATTCATGTGGGTTCATGGATGTTTTTTCTGTCCTGGAGTGCAGCTCTTTGAACCGACACCAGCCTAGCTGTACGCAGTGACTGAGCCCTGCAGAAACATGCTGTTCTTTCCCAGCCCAGAGTCCAGGCTCCCTGTCTTCTGCATCACAGCTCCAGGCTTGATAAAGATGGAATGTGTCCTACAAGCCTGTTACGCTGCACTACGCATCTCGATATGCTAGGCTGATAATCTGACACTGATAGCCATCAAACTGTCACCACTGGGAGAGAAAATACTAGCATGAGCACCTTATTTTCCACATAAATAATCTCTCCTCCCCAGCTGCATCAAACCAAAACTGGCTTTGTAATTAATTTCTCTGTGTAAGTCTTCTCTTGAAAGTGGAGATGGATATTTCACCTTCAGATCTCGGTGTAGTCGCCACATGCAGTGACTTGCTGTGCATGTTCTGCTCTCAAAGAACTGAAGATGATAGATTTTCATGCAAAGACATAACACAGACGATCAATGCATGATGGAAACTTGACCCCCAAAGAGAGATTTGGCTGAAAGGAAACCTCATTTACTCACCCTCATGTTGTTATCAGCTCATATGATTCTCATATATTTTCTTTACGAACATGATAGGCTTTGGTGTTATCTGATTGTACGTCAGGTCTTGCTACTCAATTATTATAATTAAATAGTACAACATAACACACATAACAATGATCGATCATGAAAACAATGATTGGTCATGACTGAACGTGTCAAATCGAGACCTTGTTTTTAAAATTGCAGTTGTTACAGCATTATTTTCTGTGTCACTCATAGCCCGTCTTTTTGCTCTGTCTGCAGATTGCTGTAATTATCATAATAAGTGTGCATGCTATTTTCATTGCGACTGGTTTGACCAAAGCTTAGCACTCAGTGTCTCATTTGTAATGTGCCGTGTCAGGTCAAAAAGAGTTATTTTTAATATAGCAGTTACTTGTCCTAAGATTCAGCAGTCTGGTGAATTTATTTGCGCTCCATCTAGCTTGCTCTCTCTAGTGTGAAAGCGTCCTGTATTTGTGTGTGTGTTGCCTCACTAGTTTTAGTGAACGCGCCCTGTATACTCACACATGCTGAAATGTGTATAACATTAAAAAACCTGGTTCTACGGGACGCTCTCAAACGCAAGCAAAAGCACCCTCAGTTGATACTGTAATATTATATTGGCGAAACAGATTTGCTAGTTTGTGTTTGCGCTCTGGAGAGCGTCAAATGCATCTGCTACAACGTGTTTTTGCAGCAGTGAGTAATGTAGCCAATCACAGATATAACGTTAGTTGTGATCTCTCGAATGCGATGTCCAATCAGAGGAGTCCTGTGTTAATGCTGGCAAAACCTCTCATTAACAAAGTGAAGACACTATTGGCGCTTTTCCATTACCAGTACCAGCTCGATTCGCCTCGGCTCGCTTTTCCCTCCGTTTTCCATTGCAGATAGTTCCTCAACAATAGTACCTGGTCGTCATAGCGACGCCGCAGGAAACTGCTGTGACGTAATCTTCTACGCGACACACACCCGCTACCCACACACACAGGACAATGGAGGAAATCGAGTGTATGCTGTTTTTAACCAAACAAAGGAAAGTCTGCACCTCCTCGTTTGACCACGGCGTATTCTTCCAAGTTGCCATAATAGTAATGGGTATATCACGCAATCTCTGAACCAAACTATTTAAAAATGGCCGGGTTATTCACACTGTAAAAAAAATCCACGTAAAATATACGGTAAAAAAACGGCAGCTGTGATTGCCAGAACTTTACCGTAAAACATACGGCAGTAACGTTTTAGGTTTTAAGGGACAGCACCATGTAATTTAAAGGTTTATAATGTAATAATTACGGTTAATTTTGTATTTATTATACAGTTCAAAACCATATAATTGAAAGGTTTATAATGTAATAATTACGGTTAAAAAAAAAAAAAAATTTACAGTTCAAAACCGTATAATTTAAATGTTTATATTGTAATGATTATGTTTACACTGTAAACAATTTACGGTAAAAAAATATTTCATTAACTGAAATAATGTTAAATTACCAACCTATTGAAATACTAATATCTGTTATGTACCGTTGATATATACGGACAACCACCAATCACAGTGGTGATGAGAATCACGTGATGAATCAAAGCTCATCACAAGCAGCTTTTAAGAGGACAATACTAATATATAGAAGGTGCTCAGTGTCATTCACACACACACTAAACACCATCATGGTAAAACACATGAAATAAAAAAAATGCAATAAACGTTAATCTAACAACGTCAGATGTAACATAAAACCCTAATGTACATAACTGATTAGAAAAACAAAGAAGAAACATACTTATTGCAATAAAAATACATCAAATGTGAAGTGTCACACAGGGAATTCTGGGAATGTCAATTTACGGGTTTTCAGTGTAAATTACACAATGACTTGTTCTTTTTCACTTCCAAAAACTGTACATTTAATGGTATTTTACTGTAAAATTAAATGAAATGTAAGGTTAGATCTATTATAGTTATTCACCGTATATAGTACGGAAACTTTCTGTTAACCAATTAACTGTTTTTCACCGTAGCATTTTTACAGTAAAATACCGTTAAAATCACAATAATTTTTTACAGTGCAGGATACTCCGTCTGGCACGTGCAATGATGACACAGTGAATAGTGACGATTCTCTCGGACCAATCAGCAGTCTGCCGTGTTTTCACGTCACATTTATTATCGCCTCAGCTCTCTCAGAACCTCGCCGGAGGTGATACGAAAAAAAAGTATCTGGAAGTAGGTACAGGTACAACTTTTACACAGTGGAAAACCAAACAAAGGCGAGTCGAGTTGAGGCGAGCTGGTACTGTGTCGTGGAAAAGCGCCATATGTAACTTAGTAAGAGATTTAGTGCATTGTTGACAACAACATTATATAACAGAACTTTGTGAGATTGCGATGAACTGACTAAGCAGCAGCATTTTAGTGAGCAATCTTGGTTCGTTTTCAAGGCTACAGTCTATAAAATTCATTGAATAAAACTATTGATTGTCATGCTGCTAAGAAGACCGACGGCCAATTGCTTGCTGCAAAGTTTCGGAAGTGACGTAAATGCTGGATTCAATCAAAAGACAAAAATATCCCCCCGAGACCCAGAATCGGTTGCCTCTGTAGAAGACATATATTTTAGCGAATTTCTCTGACAACATACACAGTTTTAAGTCTGGATATTCTTATGAATATTCCCATTACTCCCATTATTACACGTCTTTTCACATTACATATTGTCCCAAAAACACATTAATATGCATATTAGATGCAGTGTATAGATAAATTGCATTGAAAACACACGTATGGTTATGTGTACACGCATATTGCATAAAGTAAAATGGTATATCAAATTATTCTGTTATATCTTCCATAACATAGCTAGTTGAGAATCATCTTTATACAAAGTTTGGATTAAAAAAATCCCATTGTTTTTGCCTACTCATGTCTTTGAATTGTCTCAATAAATGGGTTCTGGTGTCCTCTACAGAGATAACAGACACACACACACGCACACACACACACACACACACACACACACACACACACACACACACACACACACACACACACACACACACACACACACACACACACACACACACACACACACACACACACACACACACACACACACACACACACACACACACACACACACACACACACACACACACACACACACACACACACACACACACACACACACACACACACACACACACACACACACACACACACACACACACACACACACCACACACACACACACACACACACACACACACACACAATGGCAAAAGCAATGGGTTCTTTTCATATACCAATCAACTTTTATGCTCTTTATTTTATCTATTTATTTATTTGAAAAATATATTTGTTTTTTATGCTCCTAACAATGTAATGACCTAAAAGCTTAGACCTTTTTCTGCTTTTCAGGAGGATGACATGTTAAAATAGCTACTAGTAACACATTAAAGCAATGTAAAGGCAGACCAATAGATTAATAGACAAACATTTGCAGCTGAATATTTTTGAAATTCCACTTATTGGTAAAAGTGATGACTTGTAAATAATCGTCTCACTGTACCCTGCAGGAGCCGTTGCGTAGCCAATCTGCACTTTACTAGAGCACCGTCCCTCAGTAATTTCAGAAGCACCCTCAGTGATTTGATTCTGTAACCAGGCCTGTCCTAATTTCTCACGTTTTCGTCGAGTTTTTACTGAATTGCAAGTTCAGAAGTAACACAATTAGTAACACAATTTCAGAAAACTCATGCAAATCGCTAGTAGTTATATGTTGCTACTGTTCGTTATAAAGCTTAATTACAATAATTCATTTGAAACAGCTTAATAAATGTATTAAATATTTTAACGATTGTTGGAGTTTATCCTAATTTTAATTTGAGGTTATTTGTGATGATTTTTAAGATTTAAAAAAAAAAAGTTGCATTCCTCTTAAGTTTTGTCAGAACAATATAGAAAAAAAAAGATAATACCATTTTTATATATTTGGGTATTTAATTTTTTTTTTATAATAATAATAATGTTTCATGAATCTAGCATCAGAAATTTGTTTTGTACCTGAAAAAAAAAAAAAAACTGACCCTGGTAATCTCACATGTGCCTTTCCCAGTCATTTCACCGTCTCGGTTAACTACAGACCTGATATAGTCCGGTCATGAGTAACCCACTTCTAGACAAAATAACCTTGAATTTGGTTACATGTCGTTTTTGCCAAAATAACTTGCGAGATGTGTGATATTCCATCATGTAAGCACAGCCAACAGTGATCACAAGGTGTTTAGTTTCATTTCTTTGACATATTCATGTTTTAGATGAATAGTCTATTCTCGGGCTATGGTTAAACGTCTATTACATTTTCACTGACAGCCCAAATTCTGCCTTGTTTTAGCCCAGATGTCAGCGCTGTGTTTGGACGCTATTAGACGTCTTTTAAACGCACAATTGCTTGCTGGGTTTTGTAGAGTTTCAGGATAAATCTCACAGCTCTGATCTGCCAAGATACCAAAGTCTGCAATCAAAAGTGCGCTCGATATAAACTCAAAAAACACTCGTTCTTTAAACTATCAGAGCTATCCACATTCATTTGATAGCTTTATTCTCTTACTGTAACAATTGTTTCTATTTTTATTTCACACAAGGAATTTTATGAGAAACGTCTGTGTTAATATTGATACTTGATTATTTCTGAGAGCCTCTGAGCAATATAAATTTCCTCTGGAATGGGCTGGAAGAATGAATACCTTTCATATCTCCAGTAATCTATAATTATCTCTAGGTCAAGTGGAGTTCCTGAACAATTATGAATTTTCTGCCCTAAATTAATGCATTTCTGAGTGTTTGGCATGATAATGGATATGACAATAGCCCCTTTCATACATACAGTCTTTACTGGTAAATTACCGGTAACCGGTCATGTGTGAACAGGACCTTTTCAAAAATACAGGTAAATCAGTTCTGGCAATATACCAGTAAGGGAAGTTTTAACATTAGCAGTAAATTACTGGTAATATGCGCTGTGTGAACGCAGAATGAGCCAGTCTGCTTTGAGCCAATCATAAGTTCTTATGGAGATTATGTGATTACCACGCACTGTTTACAGAAGGCTTTTTAATAGTTTTTCTATTTAAATATGCGCTAAATGATCATCTCTGACCGTTGCGCCATGTCTCGCAGCTTTTTCAACGTGTCAGACTTGAGACCCAGCCTTCTTTTGCATTCATCAGCTCTGCAGTCAGATACTATATTACACAATGTGGTGTAATACTACAATAAAAATTATAATCTTAACCTTTATCTCCATACCAAAATTCCAGATGGTCAGACAGTGATTCATCTTTTATAAATTGTTAAAATATCAACCCCAGGGGTCCTCCAGAAGGTTCTAAGGGGTCCCCAGAAAATTTCAGAGAATAAAAAGACAAAGCAAAAATGGATAAAGTCTACCGCGCTGTATACATACTTTTCAGAATTGTATATGTTTGTTTTGTATCTTTATAGTGAGTTTTTTTTCACTATAGTCCCATTTATCTTGAATGCTGCTTGCATACATTTATTGAGAAAGTTGGTTATACAAATAATTTTTAATTGAAAATGTTCTACTTCAGGTTTATACATCCAACATTAAGTATAGCCAATTTAAGTTTGGAAACAATATGTTGTATTTATAATGTCACACTTACTATTTATCTAACAGTTTGAATGTTTTTTCATACATACAAATATATATTAATAAATACATACAATTTTTCATATATGCAAAGATTTAAGGAAGATTTTACCCTCATTAAGGTTCATCATATTCGGGGGTCCTTGGCGTCATAAAGTTTGAAAACCCCTGGTGTAGACTGTAAGTATTTAAAATGTTTAACTTTTTAAAATGTTTGATGTTTAATATGAATAAATAGCGCTCATAAATGGCCGTCGATGGCATTCTCATGTGAAACGAGTTAAGGCTTGGACCCAGAAACGGCGTTCCTTATGTCACGACTTAACAAGCGTCTCGTGTTTTTAAAGGGGTGGTTGATTGCCCCTTTTTACAAGAGGTACAATAAGTCCCTGATGTCCCCAGAGTGTGTTTGTGAAGTTTTAGCTGAAATACCCCACAAATAATTTTTATAGCATGTTAAAATTGTCACTTTTTGAGGGTGAGCAAAAACGTGTCGTTTCTGTTTGTCCCTTTAAATGCAAATGAGCTGCTGCTCATGGGGCGGAGCTTCAAGAACTCCAGTTAGCAGCTCTGATGACCTCATGCAGACACACAATGAAACTGTTCAGCCTTTAATCTTCAAACCGGAGTCGGACAATGATGGAGAGACTCAAGAAGAAGAAGTGACAACATGTAGAATGAAACAAGATGTTCCCGAATGGTTAGTTGATGAATTTATGTAGCTGATTTGGAGTTAACTATCTTCAAGTCATTGATTAGCATATTCTGTCATGATAATCTCACCCCCTTTGTTGCGTGTTCCCGGGGGCGGAGTTTATGTAAATGTCAGTGTTAGTGATGTCACTAACCCGGGAGGAAGCTTGTTGTAGTCCCTACCAGCCGATTGTTGTAGTCCTTAAAAGAAAATATCTCCCTTTGCTTTGAACTTTGAGCGTCGTAACTTTGCAGATGTTGTTTATGCTCAAACAGCGACACTACACACTCACTAAAGTTTAAAAAGTCAAATCATAATCAACCACCCCTTTAAGAGCAAAAATGTGTTTTGTTTGATCCTCCCCTCATGCCTTTCACTCAGATGTCAAAAGATGTTGTCAAATTGAACAGATAGTGAAACTAAAGCGCTTCTTCCCGTGCGGGCGAATGAAGACAATGGCGCAGCGTTTATAGATTATTTCCGATGACAGAGATCACAGAATTTACCGGTATTTTGGTGTTGATGTGTGAACGGTCTCTTAACGGTACAATGCCAGAACGCCGTTGCTTGAGTGAATCGCATGTATTTACAGGTAAATAGTGTTGCCAGTAACGTGTTACTCTAATCTGACTACTTTTTCCAGTTTCAAGTAATCTAACGAGTTACTATTTCCAAACCAGTAATCAGATTAAAGTCATTTATCCAAGTCACTGTGCGTTACTATTTTGTGTCATTTTCCTTAGTAAAAATATATATTTTTACTTTCTTATTGCATCTCGGGGAGAGTATTTATGTTAAGTGAAGTCAAGAAAGACTGCCTTTATTACATTTTTCATTAAAACAGTTTTTTTTTTCAGGAAATATTTTTTATTTCAACTTAAAGCTACACTGTGTGATATTTTCCCCCATCTAGTGGTGAAAAGGTATATGACCATCCAGTGAATTTTAGTTTCTGTTCCTCTCAATTCCGATTTCGTTTTAACTCCTACGGTGGCCGATTTAGTCCAAGATTAACATGGCTTCCAGTTCGACCTCGTCCACATTGGACACGGTGCCATCGAGTGTTAAAACGCGAAAGGCGAAGCTTGAATTTACGGGTATGTCCCTCTTTGGCTAATGTACTTTCAAGATGGAGGGGCAACATGGCGACCGGCATTCAAACCCTCACCCGTATGTATTTTCAATGGCATATTATAAACTTACGAGAATTCTTTATTACTTGAAAGAAGTAAATATACATTAATGAGCACATATATTTTTGAAAGAACTAAGTGTTTTTAGCTAAGAATAAACTAAAAAAGTTACACAGTGTAGCTTTAAAATGTCAGGAGATACATTGTTGACGTTACTGTTAAAAATACACTTGCAATAAAGAGAGTGTTTGCAAAAACGGTTGTCATTTTTATGTTGAGGTGGCAGGAGAGTTGTCAGCAGCTGCTGAATGTAACTAATAAAGTAACTTGTAATCTAACTTAGTTACTTTTAAAATCAAGTAATCTGTTAAGTAACTAAGTTACTTTTTAAAGGAGCAATCCATAATCAGATTACTTTTTCAAAGTAATTGTGGCAACACTGTGGCACATTTCTATGCAATTTCCCGGGATTGCTGTGTGAATGGGGCTATTGTTGATATGTTTGGTCTTTGCTGCTTCCGTAGAGAAGTACGGGACTTACTACTGCCAATACATACACTTCTGTGAGCAAGTAAGACATGCTGCTGCTGTTCAATACAGCATACATGAAGAGACGATGGTGGGTTTCTGAAAGTGTGCTGCAACTTCTACAGCAAATGCTGAGAAAGTATTTAACCCTCTGGGGTTCTTCATTTATGGGTCACACTCAGAACCATTGGGTCAAAAATGACCCGGAGGGCGGGATTAAGATAAAAAAGATTTGAGTAAAATCAATTAAATATATTTTTGTTCAATAATATATATATTTTTTAGATAATTTTATGATTTATAATTAATATGTATGCAATAATTATGACCCATTTTTTCCATTGAATATAATAAAAAACGTATATAATTTTTTAACATTTTTATTAAAGCTGTATTTCATTTTAGAGTCAAGCCTAGGCCTCATGAAAGCAATTTTTTAAATGAGATCGGTGCCATCCGGTGGACACATTGAGCATTTTTATCACGCAATAGCACATTTTTACCACTATAGTGGTTCTTGCATTTGATAAAAAAATGTTAAAAATTGTAGCTTCATCGGAATGGTCCAAAACTTGGTGACTTTATTGGTACTTGGTATATGAACACCCAAAGAAATTGGGGACAGGATTTGAAAAGTCTAAGTGGTCGTAAAAAAAATCACTATAATAAAAACACTCAGGACCTTCGGGTCAAAAATGACCCCCATAGGAAATTAATGGGAAATTCATTTTTTTCTGATTTGTAGATTGTATGCACAAAAAACCTCTGTATTTTCATATTTTTTGCCAATTTCCCATTAATTTCCTATAGGGGTCATTTTTGACCTGAAGTAGGTCCTGAGTGTGACTTTTTTTTTTTTTACGACCACTCAGACTTTTCCAATCCTGTCCCCAATTTATTTGGGTCTTCATATACCAAGTACAAATAAAGTCACCAAGTTTCGGACCATTCCGATGAAGCTACGGTTTTAAATGTTTTTATTTTAAAGAATTCGGGTCAGAAATGACCGAAGAGCCCCAGAGGGTTAAAGGTTGAGCAAGGAGCTCATTGGCTACTGATACAGCAGGAACCAATCAGCTGTGTCCTAGAGAATGATGTGAATGCAAGCAGATTGAGTTAAGGACCGATCAGCCTGCGCCATCTAGTGTTTCATGACAGAACTTCGTTTTTTTCATACTGGTTTGGGTTATTATTGCTGATTTGCATAAATGTCTGTCAACCAGCGTGGTCTTTCTGGAGCAGCTGAAAAGTTCACAAGCACATCAGCATCTATAAAATGACATGTCCCTTCCAACAGAGTGTTTTTAGGGGCTTTTGCATGCAACATTGGAAGTGAGCCTTCTTACAGCTATGGAGACCAGCAGACATTCTGCTATCAATTCGCAGCACATTTCAATAAGCTATAAAAGTGGGGTTGAACTTATGATAAAACCAGCATGAATCAACATTTATGTAGATGAGATTTCACACCCCTCATCTGTTCCCTTTGAAAATCCTCTTATGTCTTCCAAGATAAATCTCCCCCGAATTCAGCCGCTCGACGTGGTTCCTTCTCACCAGCGCATTGGACAGCAACTCGAAAACAAATCGCAATAAAACCATCAATAATACTCACGTTCATTTGTAAGTGGTTGCCTTAGATTCCAGAGCAATCCCTAAAATGTGTTATAATATTAGGAAAGGATTAGCAAAAATAAAATAAAATCATGTGCACATCTGATAAACCTCATTATTTAAATTCCTTAAAGGCATGACATCAAAGCAGAGAGTCTTTAAAGTTCCTTTCCTTGAATGATATTGATCAGTGTTGTCGGAAATCCCGCTGCGGTCACAGCGATTGATGATGTTAGATGATAAATGACAGTCTCATTTCTCTCAGACAGGAAGATGACCGCTACTTTACTAATTTCCTCTGTGCTGTTCTGCAGCTCGGCAGTAAGCAAGTGTTCCCCGCGGATGCAGAAATGGATGTATTGTGCTAGCATTGATTATGTAGCTGCTGTGTGATAAATATATCACGGCTTCTGAGAGTGTTATTGAGCGAGGTGGCGTGTGTGACTCTGATGCGAGCGATCAGGTAGGCACAGGGCATTGTTCGCTAGACAGGTGGCCAGCTGAGAGCAGCAGAACTGAGCCTGTGCCACTCACTGCACGGAAACATGCGGCACTTTGGGCCAGGAGGCTTTGATCTGAGGGAAAACTTAAATCGTGAGCATGAAACGGAACTTGCGATAGTCTTTTCATCCCTGGTGTGATGCATATCCGAGTGAAACGGCTTCTAGGTCAAGAACAAATGAAGGGCGGGGCTTGATTTTGTCCATGAGGAATTGATTGGATGCTTGTGGTTCGCGATTGGTGGATCTCATGTGAGCGACAGGTTGCCCCGCCCTCCTCATCAGAGAAGAGAAGTCGCTGCAAGTCAAAATATTGATGTGCACAGAGAAATCATTTATAATAATTACTCCAATATTCCATAAAAAATAGGAACTGTCGATTTTGATTTCATGGTGACTATTATTATTACATAATATTATTTAATGCAGGCATACATTAGTTATATGACAATAATAAAATATCCTGCAGTCTCTACACATTTAAAACGGAATATTTCTGCATATGTGTGATCAAATGCAACACTACTACAGAGCCCCTAAAGGATGGAAAAAATATGAGATGGGAGGGAAAATTATATGTCAATACTTTTGCGTTCTCTCGCAAATGTTTTGTGTTCCTCTGAAAAAATGTTGCATCATTTGCGAGCGAACACAAACGTTTTGCGAGAGAACACAAAGGTATTGAGAGCGAATGCAAAACTTGCTCGAGAAAACGCAAAACCATTGAAATATATTTTTTCCTCCTATCTCCTATTTTTCCCCCATCACCATGTCCCTTAAGGGCTTCCGTAACAACATATTGTACTATTTGGGTGTTTGCAAACATCAATGACATGTTTTGTGGGCGGAGCCTACCTGGTGGCAGAAAATGACAGTTCTGCAGTAGCAAGTAATAAAACAATAAAAATGTAATTTCGCATTTATATCTCACAGTTTAAATTTCACAGTTCTAAAAATAGATATCAGAATTGCAAGACATAAACTCCATATTCTGTCTTTTCCCCCTCAGAATTGAAGGTTTATATCCCCCAATTCTGACATTTCCCCACTCAGAATTGTGATATCAACTCACAATTGCAATAAAAAAAGTCAGAATAGTGAGATAGGCCTATAAATGTTATCTTTAAATGTTACCTATATAAAACGTTATAGGTTTAAATATTATTTCGTGCTGTAACTGTATAGCTATTATGCCCCCATGTAATGCATATGTGAATATTATGTAGATCTATTGTTTACATCAAACCCATGCTTTAAAAGTAGACTAATCATGGCAGGTTTCAGGTTTCATCTGTCCAATCTGTGACTTGTCTGCGTTTAGCTTCACAGAGCATCTTTGCAACCTTATTCTATAAATATAAAGACCATATTTTTGCGTTCCGTTTCTGACATCCAATGGCACAACAATGTGCTCTCAAATGGTCTATACAGTGAAAATAATCAAATAAATTTTCTTTACAAGACTGAAATGGTATAAAAGTACTGAGCAGATTCCAAAGGAATTGTTGGAAAGGAAGGAGACTAGTCGCAAAGTATATAAATAATCCATGGTTAGGTGTGCATTAAGCGATTTCAGTGCACAAAATGCAGTACCATAGCCACTTGCCAGTTAATGCAATCACTGATATTTCCATATTACTAAACCGTTAAAATATTCAGTTAAAATTAAGTTATTTTTTAAATGATTATATTTCCAGTCAATAAGAATCTGGAGTGTGACAACTCGCCCCATTAATTAAAGGATACATAACACACAGTTTCTGCCAGCCTCATGTTAATCTTGAATATCTATAGAGTAGTATTGCATCCTTCATATCTCTGAAGAGTCTTTAGTTTTATCATATTTATAAAAGACAGATACGCTGCACCGATTCTTTCAGAAAACAGCTGAGCTCGTGGAGGCGTGCAGTGGGCGGAGCTAAAGAGTCACAAGCACACACACACACACACACACACACAACACATCATGGCATTATCCCTGGATAACTCTCGATTCACTATACGTTGGTGTTGTTCACATTATATGCACTTACGCGCCGATTGCCAACAAAAAACACATTTGATGCAGTTTCACTCACCGCCTGCGGTTTCCACTCATGACCGGGAACAAACACACACACTTGCAGAACTGCTGCTCCTGAAAAACAAACTGCATCCACTGTTTCCCTAACAGTGGGTTATTTGTGAAACTGAACAAGTTTATCTTTCCCTCACACCAGAAACACACTTCTTTAGTGACATTGTTGATTTCGTGGTCTAAAAACAAAATGGCAGCGCAGCCGACGGCTTCTGTAACCCGAACGAAGCTCGTTGATGGATGTGCTCTTGCTCTCGGTCTGGTTGATGTGTGTGTGTGTGTGTGTGTGTGTGTGTGTGTGCGCCCATACAAGGAATTCCACCCTTTATGACATCATACAGGGCCATACTCTGAATTTTTTTTTTTTTTTAGAAAAATAGTGTATTTGGCACAGAAATACTCCATCATACTACGACCAACTCATGTTTTGAAACTTTGGCCATGTTTAGCATGAGAATCTACTTAACAGTGTAAATAAGTCAGAATGCATGAACTAGCATTTGACCCCTCCTTTAAGAAAGAGATGGTGAATTCGAATGGTCAGTCTGTAAATTGTACATGTCATTTGAAACTACATATAGACAGACTGTGTGGCAAAAAAAATCCAGATTTGTCAGTCGCTTGAGCGATCTTGATGAGAAACTGACATTTCCCATTTGAAAATGATTCATTATATCATACGAGCTCCAGTTCATCACTGTCCGAGATCACCCTATGAGTTACGAGATGGATGATGGGTATTTAATGTGGGAATGTTTTTCCTGGGGGAGAGTTTTTGTTACCTGTCCATTGCCTGTTTGTTATAGAGAATGTCAGTTGATGACCTCTTGTAACCTCACGTTTGTTTTCATGCAGTGATCAATATTACTATTTCTGTTCCACATGTACATCTGCTTCTATATCTCAGTGCGGGTCTAAAACACATGGGGATATTAAGCATAGGATATATAGTGAAAATGCATTTTCTTTTTGCAGAAATATTGCTTGTTGCAAATAAACAAATTATAAAATCTATAAGCTAGAGCTTTACATCATCTAAACGCTACATGTGAGAAAATACAAATCAGGTAAATTGATGGCTGGACATTGTTTTTTTTTTCTCAATACCTTTTACTTAGAATTTATGCATTATATCACGCCATATCAGGCACATCAGGGGACACCTTAGGATGTAACTATGAATAGTAATGGTAGTAAAAACAACTCAAACCTCAGACTCACTTTTAAACCGAAGCACGTAGTTCCTCAAAAGTAACAACAAAAAGAGATGTTTTGTTCATATTATAGTAAATCCACAAGGGGAGGTTATTTTATCTTGTATTCCTCTTCTTTTCTTTTGTAAGACAGAGAGATTTGTACCAGCATCTAAATTTTGGCAGAAAATGCTATAAGGGATTTGTTCCAACTACTCTCTATTCATTTTATCTTTTTTTCTGCAACTATTTTTACTTTTCACAATCCAGTTTACATTAGAATTGACTTTTTTTGGGGGGGGGGTTACACTTTATTTTAATAGCCCACTTTAGACAGTCTACTAACTATTGGCCTGAGTAACTTTGCAACTACAGTACATGTCATCTAACTCCCATTAGATTATTAGTAGACTGTTAGGTTAGTAGAATAAGTTAACATATACTTGCAAAGTCACTTGATTGCTGTCGGTGGAAACCTCTTATCTCCATATTTCGTCTTCCCCCCTCATACATCAATACTATTGGTCACCCTTTACGCCTGTCTGTGGGTTTCACAAATATTTTGCCAATGAAAAGTATTAAAAAGAGCTTGTGACTGAACCTCGCATCTCCATTGGCTCCACAAACTGTCAGTCAAACCTCATAACTCCGCCCGCTCTATCGTGAATGAAGTGCTGCACACAGTTTGGAGCATCTCTGCTTGTTTGCAATGCAATGGTAGATAAAGAACTAGTTGTTTGAATAAGTGCATAGTTTTCTTTACTCAAGATACACTACACTCACATAAAAAATGCTGGGTTAGGGTTAGGGTTAGGGTTACATAACCCAAGTTGGGTTGAAAATGGACTAACCCAGCATTTGGGTTATTTTAACCCAGCATTTTTTAGAATGTATATATGAAGGCTAATGTTTTATGTATTTGAGGAGTGGAGAAGAGTGTTGAATTTGTCGTCAAGTCATAGCCTGTCCGTAGCACTTCGTCTTTAATAAAAGGAGATTTTGGCCAAATGACAGAAAGAAATGAGCGCCCACATAGCTACAGTAAACTTTATAACCTGTAAGTTGATGAATTTAACTTCTTAAAGCTCATTGTTGTCTTTCAAACTAAGAAAACCAAATAGGGATATTGATTGCGACTAGATTTGCTGTAGGTGTTATTTGAAACAACAACTGTCAATGATACTTGCTCTTGTCTTACACATTTATATCCAACAGTAGAGAGTCGTGTAAAGACTGTGTGCCGGTGAAATGGTTTTATTTGCACTGTCTTGAGGGATCATTTAAATGATGGAGCCTCCAGTGAGTGTAAGTAAAACACTGAATCGAGCTCTTGTCTGACATATGGTGAGTCAACAGGGGCAAACTGCTGACTGACCCAAGCAAAACACTTCAATCTCTGTATGCTGTGCTTCACTGCTCCCCAGGGCTTGATTGATTGATTCGCCAGCCAATCAGAACACATCAGTCCCCAACACTAAAGGCATCCATTTATATACAGCCTGTCAAGCACACTCACAAAGGGAAAGCTGTAGTGTAGCTAGCGCTCTAAAAACATACCTTCTGTAAGGAGCTTGGATATATATCTATTATACGCTCGAATGGGTTGAGTCGAAGCAAACTGTAATTTTCTTTTCCCCTTCCAACTTTTGGCATTATACATTACACTGTTGTTTGACATTCACCGCACTAAACCTACATACTTTGATTCCATATCGCATATTTTGCTGTTCTTTTATTTATGCTGGTATTTCTACACCTATGTTTTCACTATAATATTTGTTAGCATTTGTTATATTATATGTATTTCCCACCTCCCTTTGTGAAAAGAAGTGTATTTAATTGTACTTTGAATGAGAACTTGTTGTTCTTCAAATCTGAACGTATAACTGTACTTGCAGATAATATATTCTTCATGAAATAAAAGGCGACTTAAACGTACTTAAAGAAAGCATACTTTCATGACTATGTTTTGAACATAGACTTTTAAAAAATAAATTTTTATTCATTGTTTTACTTTTTTTGTGCTTTAAGGAAGTACACGCATTTTGATGTGTTTACTATACAGTAAAACAGAGTAGTTAATTATCATTTTAACTGTAGCATGTTATTGCATTTAAAGTTAATGCATTTTAAATGTACTAAATTGCAACTTCATCATTACAAATGTTCAAGTACTAATATAGTTAAATGCATGACGTACAATTTTTAAAAGAAATGACATTAAAGCATATTTTAGTTTACCAGAAATACTTGTCAATGTTTTCGGCAGTACACTTTAACCATATTTTAAAGACAATATACATAATTATTAAATTATATATAAAGCCTCACAAAAAGCTCTCAGTTCTCTAGTTCTCTAGTTCAGATAAATGCATTTAATATAGATGTAGAAACTAATGCATTTTCATTTTATTTCGATTAATATTGAATTAAGCATCTGTCAACATTATGGTAGCGGGTTTCCGCCACTGAATAAAAAATAATAATAATGTGATTGGGACTTATTATGACTTCATATCACGCAATTCGGAGAAAAAAAATAAAAGAGAAAGTCAGAATTGCGATTAATCGCATCTAAAATAGAAGTTATGTGTAAAAAAAAATTGTGTATATATATTATTATATTTATGTATTATGTATTATATCAAACTTTGTGAACCAAGTGAAAAAGTGCAGTTGCAGCAGCTAATGGAGTGTATATATATATATATATATTAATGCTGTCAAATAGATTAATCCCGATTAATCACATCCAAAATAAAAGTATGTGTTTACATAATATGCGTGTGTGTGTATAATTATTATGTATATATATATACACATATGCATGTATATATTTAATATATATTTATATTATATATATTTAAGATTTTTTTTATATTTATACATAAAATATTTATATTTATATATCATATAAATTATAGATACATTATATACATGCAAATATTTCTTAAATATATACATGAATGAGTGTGTATTTATACATACATTACACACACATACTGTATATGATGTAAACACAAACTTTTACTTTGGATGCGATTAATCGTTTGACAGCACTAATATATACAGTATATATTTATATATAGATGCACAGTATTTTCGTTTTAGTGCGATTAAACGATTATTTTAATCATATTATATAATTCAATGAGTGAACTAGAGCTCAGAAGGTTACAGGTTAATAATACTGTGTTTTTCTCTTTATTCTCTTTTTTAGGGGGGATATTTGAATCCATCGAAAGTGGCCCATCAGGTGCTGAAGAACTTGCCTTTAAGTTTGCTTTAAACACAATCAACAGGAACAGAACTTTACTGCCAAACACCACACTTACATACGACATCCAAAGGATAAACATCCACGACAGCTTTGAGGCCTCCAGGAAAGGTAAAGCCAACTCCAGCTGTCTGCTGTCTTCAGCGAGACCTTACGCGATCAGAGACAGATCTGCCCTGAGATAGATGAGGGGGACGCGGGCTTTAGATTGAATTCATTTAACCATGGGGGGACATCAGTAGCCGTCTGGTGCATATGCAGAGAGAATTGATTGGTTTTAGGTAATGAGTCAGAAGGGGTGATTCAGTGAACTACTGATACCCCTGAGACAGGTTTGCAGGCTGCAATCATCTGTCATTTACACGCTGGGGAAACATCTGAATTCTCTTATAATGATTATACACTCCATTAGCCGCTGCCACTGCAACTACACTTTTTTTCCCATGCCAGTTTATTTAAAGATTACAAAGATGCAATTAAAACACAGTGGCTTTGCCCAAAAGGCAAATGAGTTACCATTGTTGGAATAAATATTATTTTGGACAATGTTAGCAACACAATGTGGATTGGACATTCTGTTATAACAAAAAGTTAAGCAAAGAAAATAACCTAATTTTGTGCTCTCTATCCAGCCAGTCCATTATATTGTATTATATTAGCATAATAATATGCAATGTGCATGCTGTATTTTTCTCTTGTTATATTTTGCGCTCTCTCTCTCTCTCTCTCTCTCTCTCTCTCTCTCTCTCTCTCTCTCTCTCTCTCTCTCCAGCTTGTGACCAGCTCTCTCTGGGTGTGGCGGCCATCTTCGGCCCCTCCCACAGTTCTTCGGCCAACGCGGTGCAGTCCATCTGTAACGCTCTCGGGGTGCCGCACATCCAGACCAAGTGGAAGCACCAAGTGTCAGACAACCGTGACTCCTTCTACGTCAGCCTTTACCCAGACTTCTCCTCCCTCAGCAGAGCCATTTTAGACTTGGTTCACTTCTTCAAGTGGAAAACGGTCACTGTGGTTTATGACGACAGCACAGGTGAGAGCTCAACGGTTTCGCTGCTGATCGTGTGTTCTGATTATTCTCCAACAGTCCTCAGGCAGACTGACCCTTTGGCCTGGGCTATGCACCATTCCCTGGTCTCCGTCTGGCCTACAGTATGGCCAAACCCCCCTGGTTGACAGGCTCTGTTAGAACAGTAGGCAGCAAGTGCTGCCACAGTGAGGGGTACATATGCCATATGCCAGAGGTCGCCTCAGGAGCAAACTTGCCAACTAAAGGCTTTGCTGCCAGATTTCCCAAAGCATTCACTCAGTCTTATTCACAATTCTGCACAGCAACAACACACTATTATTCTGTGACACTGTGACTTCATATAAATGTGGCCCAGTAAAGAAATAAGGCACATTGCTTATGCTGGGTGCACACAAAAAGATAATTAGGGGGATTTTGGGCAGATTTCTTCCCTTCCGACAATCCTAGGTAAAGTCCCAATTATCTTGATGGTTCTACAGATTATCTTATCAGATTTTCCTGATTAAACCTGACCGGAAGAACGTCCGAGGCGCCACCGAATCAGAATCGGAAATCCTAACGTGTGGGGGGAACCCCGGGGACACTCTGGAGATTATCACGTAAAACGAAACAATACCCAATCAGAAAGCAAGCCGACAGAAGACTCTCCAGCTCGAGCTGTAACATGGAAAGTCTCCATGACTTCATCTAAACATTTTCCTTTTCTCCCAGCAAATTGTCTGTAAAAAGCATTCCATACACTATAAGCATAATTTCTTCTTGCTGGTCGTCCGCCATGTTTGTTTCTTTAAAGTCACGTTTGAGATGTTTTGATGCGAGAGATTTGCTGAGATTTCCCGTGTTCACAGACGGGACTCTGTAATATGTGAATGGGATCTGTTCATGTGTGTTGTGCTTTCCTGGTCACATCGCAGGAACAAAACGGTTAAATCTAATGATTTCAATTCGTCATGTTTGTGGTCTCTCACATTTTGAAACTGTTATAATGCTGCGTTCACACCAGATGCGAATGAAGTGTTTCGCGCGAGTGATGTACAAGTCAATGCAAAGACGCGAATAGACATTCTGCGGCGCGATTCGCACGAATGACACGGCGTGAATTGAGCGTTTGACGCGTGATTCGTGCGAATGGCGCGAGTTGAAAAATCTGAACTTTGGCGGATATTCGCACCGGGTTAACCAATCAGGAGCTTGCTCTAGTAGTGACAACAACGAGGACAAAATCATATGTGGATACCCAGAGCTGTACGATACATCTTTGTACTTTATAGAAACAGGAATAAAAAGGATCTTGACTATATATAGGCTTGCATGAGCTACAGCTGGAAATAAGATTGACAATGGTTAAATGCGCTCTCTCTCTTTCTCTCTCTCTCTCTCTCTCTCACACACACACACACACACACACACACACACACACACACTGATTCAACAAAAGGTGGTTGTCCTGAGGTCTGCCTTAGAATCACATCTGGAGTCTTTCTCTCCTCTGTACAACAACTTCATGAATGAATGCAAACAAGCAAATCAATAGCCATAATGGCATTCCCTAATGGCTCAGCTCTGAAATGGCAGAAGTGGACTGCATGGCAGCCTGCAACACAAAGCTCTGTCAACACTGCTCAGCTGTTGACTTCAGTATTGTGTTAGAAATGAGCGGGACCGCACACAGGATTTTTTCACATGCCATAGAATTTAAAAAATAAAGGTTCTATCTTTTCGCAATGATGCCATAAAATAGCCATTTTGGGTTAACCAAAGAACCTTTGAGTGAACCGATCTTAAAATAACCATTTTATTCTAAGTGTGAAGAACAGTTTAATAATCTAAACAACACTTTTCCACTTTAAAGATCCCTTTTAGGGGAAGATTCCATGGATTATGAAGGACTATAGATGCCAATAAAGAAACTCTCGGTAACGCTTTCTATGAAGCCTATATAAAGACTTTATAAAGACTCATTAAGACCTATACTGCATTATAAGAACAGTTATAGTTACATTTATATTATTTTTTATAATTACTTATAAGTTATGCATTTGCGTTATCAATGTGCATGCTCATAATCCATTATACACTGATTTATAAGTATTAATTAGTCAGGCGTATGATTAATGAATGTATTTATAAAGAGGAAGCCTGCATTGCTATAATGGTATAATTTTATAGTTACAATGACTTTTTAGTCATTCAGATTTCTGTCAAATAAGGGAATATATAGTTATTAAAGGGTTAGTTCACCCAAAAATGAAAATTCTGTCATTAATTACTCACCCTCATGTCGTTCGACACCCGTAAGACCTCCGTTCATCTTCAGACACAAATGAAGATATTTTAGTGTAAAGCTGATGCTGAGAAAGGCTTCAGATAGGCCTCCATTGGCATTCAGTACATTCACACTCACAAGACCCATAAAAGGCACTAAAAACGTCGTTTTAAAGTCCATCTCACCACAGTGACTCTACAATAATTTTACGAAGCGACAACAATAGTTTTTGTGTGCAAAAAAAATCAAAATAACGCCTTTATCCAACTTGTTATTGTCTTCCGTGTGTGCCTCCACGACGCATGCGCGAGAATATGACGCAGATCCGGCGCTCGGACACATGACCCAGAAGCGATTTGTTTACAAGCAGAGGAAGACACGCGTATCTAAGCTGTTGAATTCTACATTGATCGTGCTTTAGGTCTCGGCGTAGAGCTCAAAATGGGGCTAAAGTGTGCATTTCATGGATTCCCGAACGCTGGCGCTACGTCATATTCTCGCGCATGCGTCGTGGAGGCACACACGGAAGACAAGAAGAGGTTGAATAAAGTCGTTATTTTGATTTTTTTTTGCGCAAAAAAACTATTGTCGTCGCATCATAAAATTATTGTAGAGTCACTGTGGTGAGATGGATTTTGTATTAACGTTTTAAGTGCCTTTTATGGGTCTTGTGAGTGTGAATGTACTGAATGCCAATGGAGGCCTATCTGAAGCCTTTCTCAGCATCAGCTTTACACTAAAATATCTTCATTTGTGTTCCGAAGATGAACGGAGGTCTGACGGGTGTCGAACGATATGAGGGTGAGTAATTAATGACAGAATTTTCATTTTTGGGTGAACTAACCCTTTAATAGCCGTGTTGTGTTCTTATAAATACTTATTGAGTAATAATACAGTTATTAACCTCTATAAATGCATCATTGATGGCTTTGAAAACATGGGATGCCATAAAGCAAATGTTAAGAAATCATGAAGATGTGCTAATTATACATTTGAAGATTTTTATCTGTAAATGTAACTAATGAACAATAATTCCTGTAATAAAATAATAGAGAAAACATGGAAATCATTAATAAAAATAGTTAAAAAATATAATTTTTAAGGTTACATACTATCAAAACACTGCAGCATTATATTTGAAATATAATTTCAAACTGCTATAAGCAAAACAATGCATATGGATGAGAAGATATAGATTTGAAAAAAATTACCATTCATTAATCATACGACTGACTAAATAATACTTATAAATCAGTGTATAATGGATTATGAGCATGTGCATTGATAAAGCAAATGCATGACTTTTAAATAATTATAAAAAAATAATATAAATGTAACTATAACTGTTCTTATAATGTAGTATAGGTCTTAATGAGTCTTTATAAATATATTTACAAAATAGTAATACTCACTTATAAATAACTATAAATGGGGCTATAGAGTTGGTCGACATTACCGGGAACGCCCACAACATATCATATCTGCTATATGCCGTGGGGAAACGCAAGCCATTAGAATGAACGCACATAAACCTTGTTAGACGCTTTATCTTTACTCTTTGTAATGATTACGATTTATTTTTGCTTGGTGCAGTCCCGAAAAGCTTCCCTGTGGCATTCTGCACCTCTAGTAAGTTAAAGAACCCTGATCTGAAGTTTTATACTGCCGAATAAACAGACGGAGCCCTTCGTCAATCCCGAAAGCTTGTTCAATATGTCCATTACAATTAAACATTTGCACTACATGATGCTGGTATGATTGTAAAGATTAAAAAAAGAGATTTCATTCATTTGTTTGTTGAACAAAACGGCAATAAAATCATACTTGTCACGGGACTCAATTTATCGTTAAAGCAGTTTTCCACAATGAGCGATCAAATAGCCACATAATGCGTGAGGTTATTAATGTACAAAACATTCAAAAGTCTTCTTTATTTCATGATGGGAAGGGCTGGGCTCATGCTTGTGCTTCAAGCTGATAGTCACATTATATGGACGACACTTGTACATTTTCTCGTCAAAATGCAGCTGCTCCCACAAATATTACACCACATAATAGCTAGACTACTTCATAAATCACTCAGTCTTTTGGTGAAGACAGTTGATATAAAAAAGTAAATAAAAAAACTTTGCTATTGTCAGTAATTCTAATAATAGTGTGGTACGGACATGTCAACTCCAAATATAAATTTCATAGCACAAGACACGTTTTATGATCATTTTAAAACATATGTAATACATACTTTTGATCCATTAAATTCAGGAACACTGAATTAACGTCTTCATGGAAAGATTTATGAAGTTGGCATGTCATATGGAGTTCGGAGAAGCTGCATGTATTTTGATGAGAAAATGACTCCTCTGGCCATTGATTCCGTTGGGTCGTTTTTCAGTCACAGCTACTGTACGGACAATCTGACCCAATATGGCTCAGTTTTTCTATATATCTTGCTCTGTCGAGCGGCAAAAGTGATTCTACACAGGCTATACTGGGTTAACCCCATGCATTTACATTGTGGGGGAATGGACTGTTTTCCCCCACGTCGACTCCGCCCCCACGCCACGCCCCCAGCTATGACACAATGCCGACCAAATCTATAATTCATTATAAGCATGGGCTTCATAGCAAGTGTTACCAAACTCTCTTAATGAGTAAGTCATTGGATCATTCACTCAACAGATTTGTTCAATAACTATGGAAGCCTGTGTCTTCCACATTAAAAAAGGTTGTAAATCATAATTATGGTGTAAAAAGTCATAATTATGACAAAGTTGAAATTACGAGATTCTAAGCAATAATTCTGAGACAAATTCTGAGATAGTCATGGCAAAAAATGTAGAATTTTGGACCATTTTGTGCCATAACTATGTTTGGATTTTTGTCATAATTGAATGTACACAGATAACAGACACAACACAGACAAAGCAATGAAAAAGGAGCTTATGGTAGCTCATATGTGCAAGCGCCACTGCAGCGCGGAGTAAAATGAGCTCTATTAGAAGAATGTGTCAGCTATAAAAGAGCTCTGATAATTTATACCTTGATATGTGTGTTGTCAAAGTAAATGTGAGCCGTGTAACATAGTGTCTATCTGCATTGCAGAAAACAAATGCTGTTAAATTATTTAATGTGTCAAGGGAAATGCATTAATAGGTTATGCATATGCCAGTCATGGGCAAACTGCATCAGCAGAGAGCAACAGTGATTGCAAATCAACATTCACTGGGATGTAGAAAAAACAAAATGAACAAGAGTTACTATAATTCCCCAAATTAATATCTTAATAAATGACCATTGTGTAGTCTTAAAGGAATATTTACGGTACAAGTTAAGCTCAATCAACAGCATTTGTGGCATAATGTTGATTACCACAAAATTGATTTTGAATAGTGCCCGATAGGCTATTGGCTATTTAAACACAAGCACAATCACTTTGATATGCCCCACCCCGACTTCCTGTTTCAGTATGTCAGCACGAGAGAGAAAATTGCCTTCATCAAAACATTTCATCCATTTCAATTGTTTCTACTTGAGTGCACCAATCCAGTGGTGCTTTCCACAGCCCATCATGTGCTCTAACAGTGCCCACAAGACTGTTTAGACAGCTGCGCTGCCATGTTTCCAAACTGGCATCATTTTGAGGGCTTTGCTGTAATGTCCTGATAATTGCTTTGATAACTGGTGCTCTGAAACTGCCATTTATATTGCTACGAAATACTTCATGGTCTTAATATAATTTTAATGCCAACCATTGTAATCGGAGCCTCTTCACTGCTTATGTGCTAAATTTAAACTAATAATGCATTTTTAAACGAGTGGACGATTATGCCTGGGGTAAAATTATAGTTTAATTTAACTTAAAGATAATTTAATTCTAGCCAAAGAAAAAAAAAATGCAGGCCACAAATCGGACAGCCAGCATCTGATGTGAAAAGAGTTGATCAAAATGCATAATAATACATTGGATATTCACACCCAGATATTTATGTGAGGTTTCATTGCTCCATCCAAGCCAAGTAACCTAAAGAGGTCACCATACTATAAGAATATCCTGTAAGTTTCAGAACTGAAAACTTCCTTGTTAGTCCAAAAACAGCTTTTATTGTAACCAAGCCCAGAGAACGACTCATTGTGCAATGATGTGCAATGAGCCTATAATAGATGGTGAAAGACCACATCTGAAGAAGAAGATCAACTCCTACTTCATCCTCACAACTTTGGCTCCGCCCACTAGAGTGTTAGTGAGATGACGAGGAGAGAAGAGATACAGGATCACTGGACTAAAAATAACATTACCTTCCAAAGGATCCTAATGCTAGGAATGTGCTTATTTATTTTCAACAATCTTTTAGTAGGATGAAAATAATGTTATTTAAACTGTGATAACATTTTATATAGAAAGTGATCACATTACAATCGCTGGAGCTGTCAATCAAACAGCGCAAGTTTATCAGTGACTGAGTTCTGGACTCACACCAAAACTTCTGTAACAATCAGCAAATCACTTTTTTACATTGTGTTTGCACTGTTAGTTATGATGAAAGCATTCGCTAGTGTGCAGAAATCGAGTTGCATTGTCGAGATCCTGCATTCATGTTCTCAACATGTCTGTGATCGGCTACAGTGATCATCACTGCAAACTTTCATGCTACATTCTGAATATAATGCCATAGATCTGAATATAATGCCATAATCAACACTTTTCACGGTTAGTTAACCTTGAGAGCTGTAATAGTAAAAACGTGCTAAAAGTTTCGAGAGAGTTCCACGTGTAATATTTATTTTATGCAAAGATGTCAGCCAATCACAGCAGTGGGCGTTTACACTGAAGTCTCACAGCGGCCAATCACAGCAGTGGGCGTTTACACTGAAGTCTCACAGCGGCCAATCACAGCAGTGGGCGTTTACACTGAAGTCGCACATTGGCCAATCACAGCAGTGGGCGTTTACACTGAAGTCTCACAGCGGCCAATCACAGCAGTGGGCGTTTACACTGAAGTCTCACAGCGGCCAATCACAGCAGCGGGCGTTTACACTGAAGTCTCACAGCGGCCAATCACAGCAGTGGGCGTTTACACTGAAGTCGCACATTGGCCAATCACAGCAGTGGGCGTTTACACTGAAGTCTCACAGCGGCCAATCACAGCAGCGGGCGTTAACACTGGAGTCTCACAGCAGACACGCCCCTGTTTAAACAGAGCTTTCAAATCTGGGTAGGAAAAATGCCTTTCTAAATTATGAGAATTTTTAATGTAAAAATCATACTAACTTTATAAGTGCACCCCAGGAAACATTAAAAAACAATAAAACAATGCAGTTCATGACCTCTTTAACAGAAGTAACTTCACGGGATGAAATTCTCAAATGTCTTTCCAGATCTCGGAATTAATTTGATATTAACGAGACAGCAGGGGTGTAGATGTTTCTTGTGTAAAACCTTTGCGTTATGTCATACCTGTGACCTGATTTTAAATCTGGTTCAATTTGCTCTACACATTTAGTCACAGATAATTAAACCTGTACAGTCAAGGCTACATTAACCTTGACCTTCCTGTCAGGAGCACTCAGAACTTCGAGTCAGAAGCCAGCTTTCACTTTCCTCTTCAATTAATGCCAAAGGGAAGCGGCATTCATCACACATCACTAGCGGCACTCTTCTAGAGGAGGACTAGACAACCACAGACGATTACAGTCAGACAGGCTGGGGTTTTTCTTTTTCTTTTTTGAGGTACTTTGGCATGGAGCACTTGAACGATGCAGCCTCTCCTAGGATATTTATCACGGGCTGTTATGTTGCATTATTGGGGGCTTTCGTACAGTGGTTATAACACTTCCACGCCATTGATGGAAATTTACGGCTTTCCATGTTTTCACTGTTATATGGTAGGGGGCGCTATTACACATCTTCTGAAAGTGGACAGAATCTCCTGATCAAAACACAGGAAAATAAGAAGTAGAAACAAGCAATATCATATGTAAGCAGATGCATATGTAAAATAACGCGATCACAAACATTAAACAGATAAATCAAAACTCCCTAATGTTACTGAATGAAATGTGGACCCAGGACGAGCTCTAGGACTGTGAAGCTTTGGGGTGTTGATGAACTCCATCTACTCCATCTGTGTTTGATCATCGCTCTGAATCTGATCTGGATACTATAGTCTTTGACAAAAACATGATTTCCTCCGTTTTTTGCTCAAAATGTTGCTTTTTTTTTATCAAACTTAATAGAAATAGAATGCATGAAGCTAGAATAAAACAGTTTAAAAGTAGAGGCTTTGTTCTTTCTTTTGATATATAACATGTTCAGATATCCAAAATATTCTGGGGACCATGACACTTTTGTGAAAATGATCAAAAACACTGGCAGTGGCTGGCTACTTTTTTCAAAAACGCTGGTGGGGGAAGAGTTAATAAACATTTAAGCTGATGTAATATATATGCTTTGTTAAATATGAATCAACAAAACAGTTGGAAGGTATTAGATACAATCAGTAAAAATCACCACATGCAGTTTTTCATTTAGCAAAGGCCTAGAAGAGCAAACCTGCCTCAGTTAGTGACCCACAGGAAGCCATGAGCCATCAAAGACATTTTATCAATGCATGCAAACCAAATTATCTATGCTGCTACAGTGTGTGCATTTTAAAAGTGTGTGGTTTTAATACACTTTAAGACAAACCATGTGGAAATTCATCAGTCAACAACATCGCTGAGTATTTTCTCCTTAAATCTGCAGTGAACCAAAAACACGGTTTGAAATTGCTGGTGTTTCTGACGTCACAAACTTCATCGTAACCAATCATGTCATGAGGGGGGCGGGACTTAGCATATCATTAACTATTCTCTGAAGCAGGGGAGTCTCAAGAGAAGCAGGTTATGCCAGTGTATTTTTCTATTGATACGAAAAATTTTACATTTAGTGGGTGAATTATGAATATGATGTATATTACGATGTTTTCCACTGACGTTCCAAGAAGTTCAAAGCATTTCTAAGGATACTGACTGATACTGAAGGAAGATGAGACTGAGATGGCCAAAGGGAACATGGTTTGTGTAACATTAGTAACACATTATTTGCTGTTTAATAACATAGTCAAGCAAAAGGATAATCATATTGATTACCGTTGTGTCCGACATTGTAAAGAGTGATACCATTGTGCAGCGTTTACTACAGTACAGTTGAGCGAGTTGGTCTCTAAACTGGTGTGAGTGAGTGGAGGCGGGGCTCATTTGCATATTCATGCGTATACTAAATGAAGCAAGGCTGTAGAGTTAAAGTCAAGCTATTTTAAGGCATGATGTTTTTTTTTTCATAGGAAAAATCTTTTAAATATGTTATTTTGATGATTAAAGATGAGCTTTAAGGGCGAAAAACTTAAACCAGGCAGATGGTTAGTTGGTCTCCCGGTTGGCCAAACTGCTTAGTCTGGTCAGGTTTTGGAGGCTTGTCTGGGAGATCAGATGGCCGACCAGACAGATCAGCGAAACCGCCAGCTTGGACAAGTTTGTTTTTCTTTTTTTCATGCAAATTGTAAGGCAGTGTATCTCTCAGCAGAAGTTGTTTTGTTAACTTGACCTTCAGGGAAAGACCTAGTTTTAGGGACACAAACTAAGCACCAAAGCAGCATAGGTTGGGATAGTGTTTTTATTTTATGTACTTTATTTTATGTACTTATTTTCAGCAGGGGAGTTGAAGTTGACACGTAATTATTAGCCACAATGCTAATGTCACAGTTACACCACACTCTCCATTACCATTCACTCTCCCCTGGACCGTGATCTATGTGTAACGGAGGACAGCTAGTAGTCGCTGTGCGAGTAAACCTCACTCCTCTGATCTCAAGAGGCGCTCTAGCGACTGACACTAGATGTTGCAGCTTTTAGCCTCCTTGTTACTGTGTATTTACACCAGACGCGACTTTTACACCAGACGCGTTTTTGGACGCTTGAACATTTTGAGTTTACTCGCTTCATTCTTGCGCGAAATTCACTACACAACAGACGCAAATTAGCCAAATAGGAGCGGCTTCTGCCAGCCGGTTCGTCTCGTTGCGAAATGGCTGACATGGATTGTTTTAAAATACGGCGAATAAGCCCAATTTGCCGGCTTTAACTAGCTTGTAGTCTCAATAGCCTATGTAACATTATAGCGCAAATTGAGTAAAGAGCATTTTTTACAACTTACCAGATTATCCAACCTCCTCACTCACTTTCTTCCAAGCAAGATCCTTTTTATTCCTGTTTCTATAAAGTACGAAGATGTATCGTACAGCTCCGGGTATCCACATATGATTTTGTCCTCATTGTTGTCACTACTAGAGCAACCTCCTGATTGGTTAACGCGTCGCGAATAAGCGTAAAAGTTCAGGTTTTCCAATTTGCGCCGCAGAATGTCTTTGCATTGATTTAACATGTAAATCACTCGCGCGAAACGCTTCATTCGAGTCGGGTGTGAACACACCATTAGAGTGTCCGACTCTCATGCCGGCAGACCCGGGTTCGAGTCCCGCTTGGGGTGGCTAGGTTCAAAAAGGAGGGGTTACATATGGAGCAAGTTTACCTCATCAGAAAAGCCATACATATGGGGCTGGTTATGTGATGCTAATTTTTTTTTTTTTTTTACAAATAATGCATAAAATAATTTTGAGGTCATAACATAGTATTGTCAAGGAACTATGCAAAAAGCAGTCTTAACTAATCAATAATCTGTCACATAATAATTTTTTGTGTGAAAAGAAATAAAGGTTGTTGGTTTTACTGCCACTAGCGGTCATTTCAACTGGAAGTTTTGCAAAAACATAGGTAGGAAAACAAATAATTGTCTTGTTCCAAATATTCCTCGCGGTCTTTATGTCCACACTTTGATGAGTCCACAGCAGATGCACGTGAGCACTCTTCTGAATCAAAAATTGGGACATCTTACAGTGTTGTTTGGGACCGGGCCAAAGTGGAAATAGATTTAGGAAGACACTAAGGGCCAGATTTAATGAGAATTGTGAGAGGTTAATTCCAAAAAAAGCGCAGATGGTAGTGGACAGTTCTGCACGTGATCTACTGATGAAACGCAAATGAATGAACACAGACTGAGCCGGATCATTTCCATAATGACCAACACATCAACGTCTGGTTTAAGTCAAGTTTTTTGGCGGTAAATATAGGCGCAAATACCAGTAAATTGTTGAGCGCAAACCTTATTAAATCACCTTGCATGATTGATTTTAAATACTCTCCTCACATCAATACTGTGTCTGAAAGGGAAACTCCTACAAATGCATATGTTATCAGATCAGCCAGTCTGTTATCAGATCAAAAATAACTCCGTCCACGCCTTTTCAGCGCTAATGTATCACTGCATGTCTTTAGTAAATCCTGACGGTAGTTTTTTAATGTAAAAAAAAACGGTTTGTGCTGGCGCTAGCTGTTAGAAAATCTGTGGTTCCTCGTTTGGCCTGTATAGTTGAACAACTCTGAGGAGTAAGTCCTTCATTGTGTGAAGTAAATGAGGGCGATGGGATTTTGGGGGCAACCTAGATATAATTTTTTCAGCTGATGACCTTTTGAAGTGAGAATGTGATGTTTCATTACATTAGGAGGTGGCATTTCATTGACAGGCGTGTCCAACATTTCACTGGGAGGTAGTTAAGAGAGAAGAGAGCAAGAGAGTAAGAAGAGCGATAGAGAGTGAGGGCACATGCAGCTTAACAATTTCATTTCCCCCCAAATTTTGACTTTAAACATCCATCCATATTTTTATCCGTATCTTTCTTCTTCTAATTAGAAAGATAAGAACTGAATGAAATGAAGCGTTCATATAGATGGCTCCAAATGATTTTTCAGATGCTCTGTTGTACATTTAAAGGAATATTTCAACCACAAATGACAATACTGTTGTAATTTAGCTTAATGTTGTTCGACTTAAAAGAAAAAGATTGTTTAAGCTGCTCTTCTTCATAAAATAAAGGTAATGCTTTATGTCATGTTCATGTTATGCATCACTGACGGCAAAAATATTTTCATTTAAAAAAAGAGATATGTGAGCTTTCTGATAAACTTCTTTACAGTACACAATGTTCATAAATGTTAATGTTTATAATACTTTAGTGCCTAATAGTCCACATTAAGCAGTTTAAAGCTAGAGTGATAGGATAGATATTTTGCTGCAATATTTGGTGACTATAAATTATTCTTGTCCATTTGTTTTCCATGAAAGAAAAAATCTTTGTAACAACATTAGAATGAGGAATATGATGACTGAGAATTAAAAATGTTTGGGTGAACTATTCCTGTAATACTGTAATAACCTTATTTATATTCTCTCTTCCTGTCTCTCTCTCTCTCCTGGTTAGGTCTGATTCGATTACAGGAGCTCATCAAGGCTCCATCTCGTTACAACATCCGATTAAAAATCAGGCAGCTACCAGCAGACACAAAAGATGCCAAGCCCCTTCTTAAAGAAATGAAACGAGGGAAAGAGTTTCATGTGATCTTTGACTGTGGTCATGAGATGGCGGCTGGCATCCTTAAACAGGTGAGTCACTTCATCATCTCTTTTCACACTGAGCATTACAAAGACACATCTGGAATATTTGCTTGATAATAATAACAATAATATAAAATATTTATCCAATATAATATAAATTATTGACTTGCAGAACAAGACTGAAGGATAAGTCCTTCTCAAATATGTATAAGCGTGACACGTATATGCCTGCTGAATATGTTTGCATATTAATTTTAATATACAAAATTATGGATATGCGCCCAAGAGAATGTAATACACAAGTTTTTTTAGCACTGCTGAGCTCTCAGTCCAAAGGAAATGTGACTCTAGAGATGTGTATCTGTGTACCACCAAAACTTGGCTAATTCCTAAGACTTTTATGAATAGATTTTATTATATCTTTAACTTTTAAAGTATGAAAATTCTTCATAAAAGCGTTTGGTGTATTTAGTTACCAAAAAGATGGGTGTCAGTAAAGAGCCTGCTTGATATGAAATATGAAAAATGTGTTGCATGAAGTAAACAAAATAAAAATTGCAACATAGTCATTTCCACCACGGAATTTTCAACCTGGTCTCATTGGAAAAACGTACCTGTGGCAACGTTTTTGAAAACCCCAAAATACATACCAATACGTACATATCACTGCAGTTTCCATCATAAATGAACAGCAAGCACTTTTTATCGTTTTTTTACCATAGTCCATGATTTGTAAACAAATACATTTTGGAGTTTGCATCACTTAACCAGCTCCATTTGTTCGGCTTTTCTGACATACCAAGCTTGCTCGGTTTCTCAGCTGGTACAGAATTGTATTATCTGAAGGCTCGGGTACGAATCCCGTGAAAGATGAGTCATGATAAAAGAGCTCAAAGACAAGAGTTCAAAACACAAGCTAAAATGACATGGTAACAATTTTATTTTTGTCACATTTGCTTTTGGTAACACTATCGGGTAGGTTTAGGGTTTAGTGAAGGTGTATGTTATTTAACGTGATGGAGGTTTTAGCACCACTCACCGGACATTTCAATCCAGAATTGCTGTGATGCGTACAAAATCCAACGTAACAAAACGTTGCCAGATTCATGGTCATCTGTTCCGGAAAAAACTAAGCTTTTAGTACCACCCAGTGGACATTTCACTTTGAAACCGTCATGAAACGTGCACGACGCAACGTATTTTGGGGTTTGCAAAAACGTTGCCACAGGTATGTTTTCCAATAAGACCAGGCTGATAATTTGAGATGCGAAGAAAAAGCTCATGATTTACATAATAATGACAGTATTCTCCTGTAATCCATGTTTGTCCACAAACTTTAAAAGTTGGATTGACAAAGCCTAGTTTGAAATAGTAAAATACCTTCAAAGTTTGAAGGTTAGCATGTTGTTACAAACTGCTCGGAGATGCAGTAGTGTATTAAGTGTAATCCA
The DNA here is from genome assembly GCF_949357685.1 of Gobio gobio. Classification (NCBI taxonomy): domain Eukaryota; kingdom Metazoa; phylum Chordata; class Actinopteri; order Cypriniformes; family Gobionidae; genus Gobio; species Gobio gobio. Next base: position 4,752,596 of record NC_137108.1, on the reverse strand, counting down.
AAAACGTAATCCAAAAACAGGTAATAGGTCAAAACACTGGCAATCAATCCAAATAGATACTAGGGCAGGAAGAAATCCAGAAAACAGGCAACATATAATCGATAACCATAACAGATAATCGAAGGAGCACTCAGAAATGCAGTTGTGACACATACACGACTTTGCATTGAATGACTGAACAAAAAAGGCTTACATAGGCAGAGTTAACAAGGCAAATGAGAGGTGGATGTAATCAGGCATAATGAGTCTGGGCAATGGGTTATGGGAGATGTGGTCCATGGTGGAATTACAATGGTCTTGGGAAGAGTGCTCTCTGGTCAATATGCAGGGCACTCCAACTGGTCGATAAACAGACAGATAGATTTGTCCATATTTTACACCTATACATTCAGCTTTCCAGTTTGACAAATCTGTGTCAAAAGTACTTGCATCGTTTATTGAAAACATGAAAGAGTAGAAAGGTGTGTTACTTAAATGTGGAGTTCTAATGTAATGTAGAATGTGAGTAATGTAAGTGATCATAAACTTAAGGAAACAACATGAAATAATTCATTCTCAGTCTCAAGCAGGGCAGTGGTTTTGTTGAACTTTGTGTCTTTTCCCAGAGGAACTGAAGAACTCTGTAAATGCTATATTTGGACTCAGTATTGTAAGGTATTGTAGAGGATTTAAGCCTCGTCTAGTAGAGCTGCAAGCACAATAGCTTATTGAGAATCAACGCTTAGTTCAAGTCAGAAAGTCAGTCACAACAATTGTCCAAGTTCCAACCAAAGCAGATCAACAAAACATGATTATCTTAAGACATTTACTAGTGCCTGGTGCAATAGCTAAGTGTCTACAGGAATGTTGAGCACATCTTTTTGCAACAACAAAGTAAAACATAGTTTGGTGTACTAAGATGTCTTTCTTTAAAACTATATACCTTTATACATTGTCACCAACTGATTGTGCATTGCTACCCAGCAAGCAATAGCCATCATTTCACCGTCTCTAGGTTAACTATAGACACGATATAGTCTGGTTATGAGTAACCCTAGCCTGGATTCCAGCCGAACTTAGCCCCGCCCACAACATTTGAGGTCTAGAAGTTCGGTCTGGACTTGATCCGTTGTGGAGCAACTATGCTCTAACCAGAGCTGTTTGGACCAATCAAATTGTCAGGGCAGGCTTTATACGATGATGGACAGACGATCAACTGTAACATAATCATGCACGTCACCAAAGAGCGCTTCTGACTAACCGCCGAACTTGAGCCGCTTTTCCACCGCAGGAACTTTCCCCAGCAACTAGGGACTTTGGGGTGCTACTCGGTGTGTTTCGACCACAGGAACGAGGGTCTAAATGAAGTTCCGGTTAAAAATCTACCCCTCCGAAACATGCTGATTGGTTGAGCTCTCAGCATTTTATTTCAACCAGCCTTTTTAAAAGCCTTTTGTGTGAGGATCGTTCTGCATTTAGCAAATATCAATATCAGTCTTGCTCTTTCTGTCTGATGTCTGAGCCATCTCACGGTCAATGTCCATAATAGCTGATAACATATGTTGTCTTATTTTAAATCTAGCTTTACAAGCTTTCAGAATACGCTTAAATATCAGTGCTTGTCTCTTTTTTCTGCAGTTTTGTTAATTACCTGTTTAGTAAACCAATCCATAACCAGCAAAAGCAGCACAGCTTGAATCTCAGTCGGCGCAGTTCTACGTCACCGGACTAATTTGCCTAATCTTCACGGTACTTTAGACCACAGTCGAAACGCAGACAGTAGTAGGTCTGGGGGGAAAAAAGTTCCTGTAAAAAAAGTTCCTGGGACAAATTGTTCTGGGTAATTTCGGTGGAAACGGGTTTGTTCGTATATATGCCATGGGTCTCCAAACTCGGTCCTGGAGGGCCACTGTCTTGCAGAGTTTAGCTCCAGCCCCAATTAAAACACCTGAACCAGCTAAAAAGTGTCTTACTTGGGCCTAGTAAGACACTGATTAGCTGGTTCAGGTGTGTTTATTTGGGGCTGGAACTAAACTCTGCAGGACAGTGGCCCTCCAGGACCGAGTTTGGAGACCCCTGGTATATGCATTCATCTTTACTATTTCTCTCAAAAATGATGATCGTGTTGTTAAGTACTCTGTGTATCCTTAAATACTTTTTACAACACCGGCAAAGATCGTTTACGCTCATCTTCTTCTTCCAGCGTGCAGAGTTCTGTCGACAACTATGCGTCGCTCCATTGCTCTGATTGGTTGTAGGTCTATCCAAATGAGTGCAGTGGCATTTTCTTTCCTGGTTCGGTTGAAACACGCCCCATAATCACAGCCCAATGGAGCAGAATCTGACTCATATTCTGACTAGAATCTGAGTATGATGACGTCAGGCTAGCCAAAATATCCTTTAATTTGGTTACATGTCTTCTTGCCAAAATAACGTGCAAGATGTATGATATTCCATCATGTAAGCAAAGTCAACAGTGATCACAAGGTGTTTAGTTTCATTTCTTTGACATATTCATGTTCTAGATGACTAGTCTATTCTCGGGCTATGGTTAGACGTCTATTACTTTTTCACTGACAGCCCAAATTTTGCCTTGTTTTAGCCCAGATGTCAGCGCTGTGTTTGGACGGCTAATAGACACGAAATTGCTTGCTGGGTCATGGTTTTGTCAAGCAGTTAACTCAATCTAGAACCAAATTAACCAGATAAGATTAAGCAGATATGATCAATTTTGCATTTGCTGAGAAACATGTGAAGAACAGGTCTTTCTTATCCTAAAGTTTAGCTTGTTTGGCTATTACAAGCTCTGTTATATGGTGATTTGATCCTCTTTTCATGCCTTGAAGGTGAAAAGTGCATGCGTTGTTTTTGAACTGTCTCTTTTGATCTTGTGTGTGAGATTGATTTGTACACAATCAGTGAAGTGTACAGGTTTCATTGATTACCCATCAGGCAGTCAAGCTTACATGCTCCGTTAGTCCGTATGTTTGCATGTAATTAGTCAATAGGATAACGCTCGTGATGTGAAGAGCCCTACAAGAATAGCTGTTTTAATCAGATTAAGAGCTCTTGTTATATCTCCAGTTTATGTTATATTTTGCATCATGGGATGCAATGCAGTACATTTTTTAATTCCTTACAAATATTGATCAATAGTATTTGCCATAAAATGGATAAGTATATGCATTCCTGCTAGAGTTCAGCAAAGAGTCTCACATTAGAGAAACCCAAAGAGATATTTCAACGTGTGACTTAACTGCTAGAATTTTCCCCCAATTACAGGAATAATCAAATATTAAAGTGGGTATTATTCAGCCAGAGATTGACTCACAGACCTTCTTAATCAGTTTCAGACCACTGAGGTGATAATGAAGATACTCATTATTAGTGGCAGTGGATATATGCTTCTATAATGGGCAGCTCTCAGAGGCTTTGTGTAATATCCACATTTGAAACTTTTGGCTTTGTGAAGTCGTCCACACTTTTGAACTTCGCAAAATCTGCTCAGGCTACAGAGCCATTATTTCCCGACCATATGTTTCACACAAGACTGAATTTAATAATTCATTTCACTTTGGGGCTGATGATGGCAGTGATAACTGGGTCTAGCAATGATGTAATATTTCAGATATTTGAACCTATCAGAATACTTTTTTTCTTCATTTAGTGGATTAAAAGAATGTGTTTCTGTATTATGGCTGATTTATACTTCTGCGTCGGACCTACGCCGTATCCTCTACGCCACAACTTGCATCGGTTTTCTTCTGTGTTGTTGTTCTGTGTTGTTGTCCATGTCAATGTGCAATTACACTTGCAGACCGCTAGTAGGCAGTGTCCACGGGCATGTTGATGGTTTAACCCACAGTATCAAGACAGAAGAAGAAGCCATTGCTAACCAAGCCATCACCTGCTGTTAGCATCCCATTGACTCCCATTCATTTTGGCCTCACTTTGACAGCAAATAACTTTACATCTGATGCGTTTAAAGACTCCATTTGTCCATTGTTTATTTCTAAAGAAACACGACAATGTATAAAAGGCTCCATTACCTTGTATCTTACACTATCTCCCTGAAGAAGCCATTTTTTTGTAAAAATAGGCTAACGATTGCGTCATAACCGTGCAGTAGAGAAATTACCGTATACACCCGTATAGACAGCGACCCGGATCTATATCTAACATGGATAGATCTATACCTGTCGCGATAATATATAAAACTGATATTAGAGCAACAATTACAGAAGAATAAAATAAAACAAAACATATTTTGTTCCCTTTTGGAGCTTGGGTTCAGTTTGAGCAGATGTTTTACACCATCACCACCGTCCTCGTCAGAGCTCATTTCCCAGTACATTCTGCATCTGGATCATATTCGCCATCTCAACGTCTTGAAAATAAATATTTTGATCACTGACAGCTTCCTTCACCAGATCCACCATCAGTGACAGCGACACTAATATATGGTTGCGTTCAGTACTTGCTCTGCAGTAAAACGCTGAGCCATTTCAAGTTTTGCAGATTATACTTATTATTGTTTCGTTTTCAGTCTGCAGTAAGTATGAGTGAAACGTCACTTCATCATTGTGTTCATCATTGCAGGTGAATTGCAGTTATTTTGTCTTTATAGATTAATTTATTATTGTGCAGAAAAAAAAAATTACAATCTTACACACCTCGGGTCGTTAGCGACCCTTTACAATTTTGACAAAACAACTAGTGGAAAAACAGGCATTCAATTATCTTTTTTTTTTTCTTGTTATATGGATTGATTGAGGAATACTAAGAAGGTTGATGTCTAACTTTAAAAAATGAATGAGGAGGAGGGCAGCGAATGATGTCTCGGGTCGCTAAAGACCCGAGGTATGCATTTAAGGGTTAAATGTATTTACTGACCTAAGGGAGGGGTTCTAGCAGACTAATCGCAGCGTTTGTGGTCCGCGTAGAATTGGCACGATGTTACATTTTTGGAGAGGTGCACGTCAGGGTACGTCTTAGGCTACACGTGCAACACGGCATACACTCAACGCAGTTGTTTTATTCAAACAAATTTCAGTGCTTTGTTGGGTCGACACCGCCGGACTTGCTCACTGGGATAATAGCGTATTTGTCTTCTGGTATTTAGGAGTGGTATTATCTAACCTACTACCTCTAGATTGCTTCTCTGTGACTGGGATTTTAATAATATGAACCCTTTATGGATTAGATTCAGAGCTGTAACCATCTTAATCGTGTCAGTTTTAACCCATGCTCTCCTGCTGGCTATCTTACCGACAATTTTACTCAGTAATGGTGCGAGCGTTGCTGGCTCATCCGAGCAAATATGAGTTTCCCAGTCCACCTGGACACAATACCACCTGTTATTAACAGCGCTAGACCACACAACAACAAATGTAATTACTGACCTGACCTCTACTCATTCTAATCACCCTCGCCGGGCTGACAGCAGTAATAATGTGTGATTTATAATCGTTCGAGCAGTGTGTGTATCACACAAGCACGCACACACCTGTGTCGCGCAGCAGCTCCTGTTATACAGCTGAAGATATCACAGGGTGAGCAATGTTAAAGACATCCATTTCCATCCGTCGCACAGCGCAGGGCACAATTAGCTCACGTGCTAATACAGGATCTCGCCTGTGATGAAGCAGCTGTTACCAGAGCCGAATCATGCGAGGTTTCACATCGCCCTGAAGTGCACACTAAACAGAGCGAATGCAACAGGCTGACGCTTGGGTTTAGACGATTGTTGTTCCAACGTTTAGCAACACAACAGCTTGGCCCATAAATTAATTATTGTTATGGATTGAGTTGTCTGTCAGTCTGCGAGAAATGCCGTGTGAATGCGTGGTTGGGTTGGCGTGGGAACCCGAGAGCTCATTACAGCAATGGAGACAAACAAGCAATGAGCAAAATAAAATCCCATCTGCTCTTCTTTTTTAAATCCTTTCTCCATGCTGAGTTCAGTGCGTTAAAATACTCCTGATGCATATCTGCTATTTAATGAACATTATTATTATCATTACACTGTAAAAACAAGAGTCCTCCTATGTCAACTTTGAAACTCAAGTTCAGTTGCTGCCTTAAAATTTCAAGTATAAAGAGATTGGCTTTATAAGTAATTTCAACTTAAATTATATTTCATTTACTTTGTTGAATCTTGTATAACTTCTATGTTGTTGAGTTAAAGTAATGTAAAAACAGAAGTTGCCATGACTTACTGATCATGTCATTTTTTTATGACACTTGAAAATGATGCTTTGGAGCAAAACAAAATCTAAATTATGTTATTTAGACTACCAGTAAAAAGTTGAAATTGCTGATATTATTGAAATAATTATTTTATGCTCACCAAGGCTGCTTTTATTTGATTAAAAAATCTGTAATATTGTGAAATATTATTACCATTTAAAATAACTGTTTTCTATGTGAATACATTGTAAAATGTAATTTATTTCTGTGATCAAAGCTGTATTTTCAGCATCATTACTCCAGTCTTCAGTCACATGATCCTTCAGAAATCATTCTAATATGAGGATTTACTGCTCAAAAAACATTTATTATCAATGTTGAAACAGTTTTAATTAAGCAGTACAAACTGTTTCAACATTGATAATAAACTATTGTTAATAATTGAGGACCAATAGAGCAGCAAATCAGCATATTGGAATGACTTTAATATTGTATAGTCAAACTGAATGAAACCGGTTTAAACCAGAAATCATGATTTTCACTGTATATAAAGGACACTGTCGATTCACTTTTTTCATTGTTCAAGCCTCACAATGAACGCCCCAAATCCACTCTTCAGTTTGGCCCCCAGAACCATATATACATTATATATTAAGGATTTTCCCACCATCTGAGGAATTCAAGGTTCTTGTGGATTCTTCACAGCCTCGGCTCCTCCAGGCAACACACCTCTCCAAAGCACACTTACCAAGAGCAGACGGCACAGAATGAGTTATGACTTACAAAGGACACATTCTTGCGGTCAAAGAAAGCTGGACTGAGCGTAGCTGAATATGGGGTTTTGAGACGTGTTTTTTTTTCAAGGTTGATCAAAACATGTGTCATAAAGTGTCATATTATACACACACACACACAAATATATGTTCACCTCTAAAGACACTTTTTTTTAAAAAGTGAATGCTTCAATCGTCTGATTCATTTCTTTATGTGGAGGGTTTTCTCAGCATACACTGATATATGTAGTTCATCTGATTATTTTGCATGTTTTGTAATTACACTAAACTATTTTATAAGAATGTATAAAATATCGGTAACACTTTCTATGAAGCCCATGCTTATAATGAATTATAGCTCCATTGATACTTATTTATAAGAAAGTATTACTTTTCTATAAACATATTTAAAAAGACTCATTAAGACCTATACTGCATTATTTTAACAGTTATAGTTACATTTATATTATTTTTATAATTAAGTCATGCATTTGCTTTATCAATGCACATGTTCATAATCCATTATACACTGATTTATAAGTATTAATTAGTCAGGTGTATGATTAATGAATGTATTTTTAAAGATGAAGCCTGCATTGCTATAATGTTATTATTTTATAGTTACAGTGACTTTAGTAATTCAGATTTTGATCAGATTGTTATTAATAGCCGTGTTGTGTTCTTATAAATACTTATTGAGTAATAATACAGTTATTAACATCAATAAATGCATCATTGATGGCTTTAAGGTGAAAATATGGGATGATATGAAGCAAATGTTAAGAAATCATGAAGATGTGCTCATTATACATTTTGAAGTTTAACCACTGAACAATAATTCCTGTAATAAAATAATGAGAAACCCCCCCAGCAATAATTAATACAAACAGTTGTGTTTTTTTATATGTTAATGTTACATAGTAGCAAAACACTGCAACATAATTTTTAAGTATAATTTTACACAATTTAAATTTTAAAAATAATGCAAGTTGGGATGAAAATGGACTAACCCAGCAATTGGGTTGTTTTAACCCAGCGGTTAGGTTAAATGTTTGCTTAAAACAACCCAATCGCTGGGTTAAAACAACCAAATTGCTGGGTTAGTCCATTTTCAACCCAACTTGGTTTATTTTTAACCCAGCATTTTTTTAGAGTGTAAACTGCTATAAGCAATACCACGCATATGGATGAGAAAATATAGATTTGAACCAATAAAAATGACCATTCAGGACCTCTAATGCAAACATTAGCCATTAAAGACACAATCTATAACTAACTAACACAGTAAACAAGTGTCTGGAACTATTTTATATTTGATCATTTATAAATCAGTGTATAATGGATTATGAACATGCACATTGAAAAAGCAAATGCATGACTAATAAGTAATTATAAAAAATAATATAAATGTAACTATAACTGTTCTTATAATGCAATATAGGTCTTAATGAGTCTTTATAAATATGTTTAAAATGGTGTTAGTATAAATGGGGCTATAAATCATTATAAGCATGGGCTTCATAAGTGTTACCAAAATATCAATATCAGCTTTTTAAAAATCAGTTTGGTGTATTTCGAGGTTGCACACAGACTTTGCGTGGAAGTCCCTCTGTGTTTACGGGCAGTAAAGAGAGCTCAGGGTGTTTCAGGGCTTTAAGGGATAGAGAGACTGAAAGCTTCATATGATTTCAGCTTACAATCCTTCAGCATATAAAATTATTACGAGCCGCAAAACATCATATAAACAAGAAATGCCATTATTTTCGGCCGCCTATCCTTCGATTCAGTGATAAATTGCACATTTTCAGAAGCATTGTTACTGTTCTCTTGTCTAAAAATGGTTTCATTCATGTTCCTCAATATTTTCTCAGGCTCTCGCTATGGGAATGATGACAGAGTATTACCACTACATTTTTACTACCCTGGTAAGTTACATATGGATCTTTATATCATAAAGCACATTCAAAACCACAGTGATATCCATAAAAAAACGTGCATTTCAGGTCATTATGCTGTATCCCTCAAGTGGAATTATTGATTTTTCTGCTGCTGTTGTTTCTTATTTTCACCAATGATGTGTTTTACTCTGAGACCAAAAAAACATTAGATTGATATTTTTAAATGGCTGTTATTTTGTCTCCCTATCTCTCGCAGTCCAATTTGCAGGCATAACTTACATTAAAAATGTTTATTAAGATTTAAGCTATTATTATAACATCCGGTAATATTTTATTTTACAGTGTCCTTATTACACTTTACATGCAGTTATAGTGTAGCGATCACTATAAATGATGCATAATTATAAAATTACCAAACCCTTATCCTAATCCTAACCCTACATGTAGTTCATTATTATTTCTCAGTACTTATTTATACATTTCAGTACCTACATGTGTTTACTATAGGGTTAGGATTAGGATAAGGGTTTGGTTTAGGGTTAGTTGCATGTACACTGTAAAAAAAAATCAGGTCTCCAATTGAAAATGTTCTAGTGACTGATCACATCTAATTTTTTTTAGTTGGCCAAATTTAATTTCTGTGAATCATCAATTCACAGAAATTCAATTTGGCCAACTGAAAAATTTAGATGTGATCAATCACTAGAAAATGTTTCAATTGGATACTTTTTTTTTTTTTTTTACAGTGTAATTATGCATAATTTATAGTTATTTATAGTAACTACATGTAACATATGTAACAATGACACTGTAAAATAAAGTGTTACCAAATAAAGTGCAACCTTATGTGCTTGTATTTAATACATACAGTAAAGCATTGATTCAGTAGTTAAATCAAATTTTTTTACAGTACTTGTTGGTCACCAATTGTGACACTTTTGAATTTTCTGTGTCACATTTAACTGTGTAGACCTTTTTGTTTTATAAATGTGTGTACATTAACAAAAAACAACCACCTAATGTAAACAAATTGTCACAGAATAAGAATATGTGAATCTCTAAATTTGGACAGAAATGTCAGATAGAACCTTATAATTCCAAGCTGACCATTTATGACTGTTTCATATTCGCCAGGATCTCTTCGCGTTGGATGTGGAACCCTATCGCTACAGCGGGGTCAACATGACAGGATTCCGTATCCTAAACACGGAGAACAGCCAGGTGTCCTCCATCATTGAAAAGTGGTCCATGGAGCGTCTACAGGCACCGCCTAAACCGGACTCTGGCCTACTGGATGGGTTCATGACAGTAAGAAGCTACTTCAGCATGTTGTTGTGTGGGTTTTTCATACAGGACAGTGGTTTCAGGCGTGTCCTGATTTTGCAGCGTTCCTGGGTAAACATATTTTGTTGATCCTAGAACAACATACCTAAACGAAAAATCTTATCCTAACCATATCCCTAAACTTAACCCTACCCATAAGAAGCACTTAAGTCTGGCTGTAAGCCTAAACATGACATAAACTGTACATTTGTCCCTCAAATCTGATTGGTTGATTGGAATGTTGTTCCAGGATACACAACATGTTGCAAGTGGTGAAATCAGGTTCTGCGTTTTTCAGCTGGCTTTGCTTCAAGATTTTAGATGGCAAACAAAGTAAAAAAAAAATTATATTTACGGCTGGGCAAATTAACGCGGGCAATTCATTTTTTCAGCTTAACACATTAAAAATATTTAACGCAAATAACGCAGCGTCCGTTTTTATATCCATTTTTGACTAGCTTTACATGATCATCACGCTCCTATTCATGTAAATGCTTCCAGGCGCGACAAGACACAAGAGAACGCGCTGTATGTCAATGTCCTCTCCAGTCTGTGTGTGTGTGTGTGTGGGCATGTTTTTGTGAAATATCAGGACACAAATGTGTATAATGACATAGGTATTACAAAAAGAGGGTGAAATATGAGGACGTTCCCCATGTCCTCACTTTTCAAAATGCTTATAAATCACAGAATGAGGTTTTTTTCACAGAAAGTGAACTGCACAGTCTCCTGTGATGGGTAGGTTTAGGGGTAGGGTTAGTGGGCATGTTTTCGTGAAATATCAGGACACAAATGTGTATAATGACACAGGTATTACAAAAAGAGGGTGAAATATGAGGACGTTCCCCATGTCCTCACTTTTCAAAATGCTTATAAATCACAGAATGAGGTTTTTTTCACAGAAAGTGAACTGCACAGTCTCCTGTGATGGGTAGGTTTAGGGGCAGGGGCAGTGTGTGTGTGTGTGTGTGTGTGTGTGTGTGTGTGTGTGTGTGTGTGTGTGTGTGTGTGTGATGGGTAGGTTTAGGGGCAGGGGCAGTGTAAGGGGATAGAAAATACGGTTTGTACGGTATAAAAACTATTACGCCTATGGAATGTTCTGTGTGTGCGTGTGTATGTCAATGTCCTGTCTGTGTGGCTGCGTCTCATGTCAGCAAATCGAGGGACACTCTGACACACACACACACACACACACTCGACGCAAAGACAGAATCGCATCAGTCTCCTGCTCACATCGAGTTCTCTTTTGCTCTTGAACAAACAATAACAACAAAACAAAGAATTTTGAGTATTCTCATATTAGGAGTCTTAAATGAGTTAAATAACGTCTTAAATGAACTTAAAGAGTTATAAGGAAATGAGACGCGTGAGATCCGCTCATGTTCGTCAGCGGCCGTTCTTAAAGTGACAGGAGCACTGATGATGCCTGACATTAATGTTCATCAAAGAACAACGGGAACAGAGAAAATTGTAGCTTTAATGATGATTAATCTATATTTCATTTATTATTTATGCAGTTAAGAAAGTTGTTTGATAACTATTACATTTCTGTGTATGTCTAACAGGTTTTTTTTTAGTTTTCATAGTTTTTTTTAAAGCCTAATAAATGTTGAAATTGGGAGCTTTCAGTTGTACTGTAATGTAACATCATTAATGTTTCATAGAGACATTAGTATCAGTGATACTGGCCTTCATTCATAAAAACATGCAATTACAACACATATTTAAAATATACTGTCTTTAAATTGGTTCTATTTTAATTTGGAGAGTAACTGAAATTATTACAATATCAAAATATCAAAAACTAAAAATATCAAAAACTTGCGATTAATCACGATTAATTACAGAAAAAAATGTGATTAATTTGTTTGTTTTTTTATTCGATTCCCAGCACTAGTAATATTATATACAGCCAATAATTCACCACACAGAACATACGGTCAGCACACGCCACATGCACCCTTGTTTCAAGTGATCTCATATTTAATGCAGTCTGCGTTGTTTACTTCAAGTCGTTTAGATCATGTTTTGGCTGAGGTCATGCCACACAACCTGTCCATGTTGGCATCTGCTTAAATTGGCTTTACCAAGTGACAGAACAATTTGTAAGTTTGATTGGACGACAGCCTTTGGCTTCAACATCGCCGATATGCAGGATTACATGAAATATTATTTGCATTTTAGCATTCGTATTTCTCCATGACTCTGTTGTGTTAATTGTTTCATGTCACTTACCTGTTATAGACACTTGTGAAGTCATCAGAAAAGAATGATATGAAAGTACAGTCAAGTTGATAACGGTAGAGTTTGATTTGAATTGATGCTGGTATGAGCTGCAGGAAGTTGTTCGCTCTGTCTGTCTACAACACTATTCCCCAGAGAACTCGAACCCACAACCTGCAGGGTACGCTGCGATCTGAAGAGTGTGTGATAAACAGGGACTCTGCTGAAGTGATCTAAAAACGGTCTGATATCAGCATACTGGCAGCATCCCAGTTCTTCCTCAACACTGGCTCTCCTATCCGGGAAAAGGGCCAAGATATGAACTCACTAGAGGCTGGGTGAGACGGAAACAGAGGAAAGAGGAGAACTCGCATGCCAAAAAGAACCGACCAGCCAAAATAACTCTCGTGGGACTCAACACAATGACATTTCACTGGACCCGTTGGTGTACGTCCCGTTTCGAGAGAAATGTACACCGCTATGATAAGTGAAGACTTAGATTCACCCACGCTCATGTCTTTTCCAACTTGTCTGACTTTCTTTGTTCTGTGAAACACAAGAGGAGGTATTTAGCAGAATGCAGTGGGTGCTTGAAAATGACTGAAATGCCTTAGGTTCTCTTGGTTTGGAGCAAAAAAGTAAATTATACATTTAGTTCTAGTTCGCTTAGCGTTCACACTATCATTTTTAAGACCGAACCTAAAGATACAAAACAACAAACAGTGGTTGCACTTTTATTTTTATTTTGGTCCCCTTTAGACATTCTGTGGACTATAAATATCATTGCACCTACATGTCAACCAACTCTCAGTAGAGTATTAGTTGAGAATCAGGCCCCGTCCTCTGGAGACGCTTTTAGCTGTATACGTAAAAATGTTGTATCAGCATTTCGTCCAGACGGATTCCGCCGTTTTAGGAGCCTTAAACGGACACCCTTGCATTTTCGTGTGTACAGCCAATCCATATATTTTGTGAAACGGTGATGTCATCGCACCACGTCCCGCACGGTAAAGACTAGAAGGGATACAGCTACGGCCACTGGGTATGCGCACATCAATATTGCGTCATTTCACTTACTGTAATTGCATTATTGTAAGGGTAGGTTTAGGGTTGGGGTAGGTGTAGGCGTTAATAAAACACAATCTGGTAAGTAGCACATTTATTTATTTATTGTTATTTTATGGTGAGATTTTGCCTCACTTCCGACCGTTGCTGTACCCCTTCTAGCCACAACTCTTCTTCTCTGTTTTTAGTGAATTTCTTTGGCAGAATTACAGCGTCACATACTGGTCTGGCATGTATACTACATCATTTTGAGTCGGTTTCAGTGGTTTCGTGTGTACGCAGATATTTCTTGAGAGGAGGGAAAAAAAACATTGGATAGGGAAAGCTCTGGCTTCGTGTGGATGTGGCCTTAGACTGTTAAGGGTTCGGGTTAGTAGAATAAGTTAACATGTAGTTTCCAAGCTACTTATAGTCAGTATAATGTCTGTTTGGGGAGCATCAAAATAAAGTGTTACCCAAACAGCTTTTATGACATACATCGTGCGGCAGAAATGATCGAAAATCCAAAACAATACCGTGTGCTGGGCTAAACATGCTTGTTTTATGTGCATACATATGACGGTATTTTTTTTTACCAGTTGAGAACTCACAAAGAGCAAAAATAAAAATAATGTATAAAGGGCCCTTTACACCTGGTATTAAGATGCATTCAGTCGATCGGATCACAAGTAGACGAGGGAGACGCATTCCTGTTTACACCTGGTGTTTTAATCCATCTCTTTTGTCCACTTTCAGCCACTTCTGTCCTGATTTCTTCTAGGGGAGGGTCTATGGGCGGGTAAATGTATGGGTTTTTTCAGATCTCTCAATCTAATGGACAAAATAAGCTCAGGCAATTTACATTTGAACGCGACCAGAGATGACAAAAAAAACATTCGGACAGCATCATCTTTAGTTTCTGCTCTGAACGCCGCAATCAGGAATGGTGAGAGAACATTGTTCTTGGTACGTTTTTCATCTTCAAACCAAACTTGGGTCTTCAGACGACAAAGTTTAAATCCCGTCTGGCTAGCGCTCTTCCCATAATGTTTACACATTATGTCAGTAGGTGGAGAGTAGGCGGTCTTTTGTGGCTGTTCAAACGCATTCAATCACATGAGCGTCTACACAACTAAACGACTACCTCTGGAAGTGGTGGAAAGTGGACAAGCTCAAAACGTCTTAGACCCCGTTTATACCTGTATTTAGCATCGTCCACTTGTGATCCAAATGACCAAAACTCATCTTAATACCAGGTTTAAACAGGGCCAAGGAGTCAAAACAGCGGCGGGAATTCCCCCGTTACACACCAAAGATCTGCTGCATGAAAACAGCAGTTCCTTCATCTGTACCAAACTATAATGGGCAATATCGCGACTATGATAAGAGCCTGGTTTAGCATTCTGTTCTTTTTAGGGTCGCATATTCTGACATTACGGCCTCTTTTTGGTTCCTTTAGATGTCTTTGGTCTGTTTTGCATTCGTATTTAAATTGAACCACACCAGAGTTTGTTTGAAAGTGCATGGACCAAACCCCATGAAAAGGTGGGTCTCAATCCGCTTGTTTGGTTCACATTTATTCAAACAGAGCAATCGCACCAATGTTCGTTTTAATCTAACCAAACCCGCCAAGTGTCAACACACCCTCAATATATCCTAAATAATATACAAAACGTAGTCCTATTAACATTTGCTCTGGGAACAAAAGGAAACCCGGTGGACTTTTAAAACCCCTGGTCCTTACTCCAGGCAAAATTACACAACCCTTCAAATTACATGACGCCCACCTCCTCTGGATGTTTTCGATATTGTGTGGGTTTGTTCAGGTCATACAGTAAATGTTTTATTTGTTCAGGTGTTTAAAAGGTCTTAAAGGGTTAGTTCATTCAAAAATTATAATAAATGATAATCATTTGCTCACCTCATGTCGTTTCAAAGCCAAAGGATATTCATTCATCTTTTGGAACACAAATAAAAAAAAAAACTTTCTTTCATCATTTTTGTCTATCCATTAAAAGCCCATGCGACTGAAACTTCCATGCATCAAAAAAAGTACACAAAGGCATCTTAGAGGTAAACAGCAACATTCTGTTTACAAGGTATCAATACAAGGTATTCAATACAACATCAGCTTTTGAGGAAAAATCAATTAAAGGATAGTGGCATCAAATATATAAAAGTCAACTTGTACAAAGTAACCTAGATATCCATGTCTGTGAAATAAATTAGGTTTGAATGCATAGAACTTCAGATTACAAAGTCTACACACATTTCAAACTATTTTTGTTTTAATGTTAGCTATGGACAAACACTGACCAGTGTGCAATTATTTGAACTTGTTTTTTTTCCTCACTCTAAACTTTTATTAGTAGGGCTGCCCTCAACTAAAGATTTTTCTAGTCGACTAGTAATCGTTAATTTAAGCCATTAGTCGACTAATCGCGTGTTTTTTTAGTAAGCCATAAATGAGCCTTAAACCCCTTACCAGACACCCCCCATTTTGGTAAGTGGGGTATTTTGACATTACCAAAATAAAAAGGCTGTTGCTCACAAGTCATTCTGAATAGACACATAACCAACATATTTAGAAAGCCAACACTTGGGAGTTTACAGCTGAAGACTCAGAATTAATCAGACTGTTATTAATATGGAGACATAGTGGCTCAAACATAAATACAAAAACAAAAAAATATTAAGAATATATTTTTAAATGTATACAAATATTATGTCAATATAGTATAACAACTTGCAATTCTGGGGTGAAGGCTGGCCCATTAAAACCACATACTGTAATCCACATATTATCTGAAGTATTTCTAGAAAACAAACAAAATAAAAAGCATATTCTTGAGACCTTATGTAAATGATGTGCCTTAGAGCTACAGTTAGCATCAAGCTACATAACACAATTTAAAAGATTAAAATTACACTTTCACTAAAAATTTCACTTTAAGGCACCATCGAGTGTTTGTATTAGCTTCCTGTTGCAATGGGGATTTCATTCATATGATGATGTTAAAACATGTCATATTTAGGGGTTAATTGCTTAAATATAACATACATAGACTAATCAGCGCTCAATCACATGCATAAAGCTCACCACAAGCGCACTGGCAAACGTAATGATTATGACTGTGGAGTGAAAAAACAGCAAGAAGACTTATACTAATGGTTTCTCTGTTTTTGGCTGCAGAGATTAAATCATGAAATCAAAATTGACCCTATTTACTTTGTTAGCACAAATGACAGGTTTTAGGGTGAACAATTCATCCGTGCAAGTTAATACACAGAAGAAAAAAAAATAATGCCGTGGCAATCTTTAATCAAAATCTGAAAAGTAACTTCCGGTCTGGAATGGCGTTCCCTTTCCGATGACGTCAGTTTGACAGCTTGTGTTTGAATATCCTTAACCACTCCCCTCCAACCGTTAGCCTGCTATGAGTGAGAGATGGAGAGGAGGAGTGCTGAAGTAAAACCCTGCCCTCTATTCAATATTCAGTTTCACTTGGAAATACGTCACAGCACTGAAGAAAGTTGCAATTCTGGTTCACTGGGACTTCAAGTTGACAATACTGCCTATATGCACGTTTCAGGATTACATAATCTGAGAATATTTGTTTTCCACTTGAATTCAAAGTATTTAAAATGTAAAAGTAGACATTTATTCTTCTTTCTTTTATAGATAGGCTATATTTCTCATGTCTGTGAGGCAAGTATATGTTGAGTAGACCCTTTACAGTTTGCATTACTCCTGTATGACCAAAAATGACAGAGTAACTAAAGTAAATGCAAGTGATCGCGCCGGCGCCTTTGTGACAGTAAGCACGCTCTCCACACAAACACAGACATGTGCCTAATAATAACGCACATTTATCTAGGTTAACATTAGAGAGAGCAGATTTGTAAAGTTGCTACTACTTACATGTTTCAAGTGATAAGCCATATTTGAGGTCGATGAATGATAAGCGAATGTTTGGATTTCCTGCCGTTAAAGATCTGTCCGTCACAGCCTGTGTGATTTCGCCACTTTCTGTGGAGTTTGTTTTCTGCAACTAACAGACTAATACAATTCTGGTCGACCAAGCCTTTTCTAGTCGACTAATGGTTATTAGGGGGCAGCCCTAATTATTAGCAAATCAGCGATTTTAGATAACCATTCCCTAAATGTCATTTGAAACCAAAACAAGCTATGGGTGATTTTTGGCCAGAATAAATTACCAAGTAGACCAGATTTTATGCTAATTGTTGAAAGTCTGAGGACAGTATGTGAGACTGGTCCATCACGGATGGTGAATCACACTACTGAGCTTAAAAGTAAAACACACACACACACACACACACACACACACACACACACACACACACACACACACACACACACACACACACACACACACACACACACACACACACACACACACACACACACACACACACACACACACACACACACACACACACACACACACACACACACACACACACACACACCATAAAAGCAGTCCGAATGACTCATGTGTTATATTCCACATCTTCTGAGGCAGTAGTTGACGTCAAACCCTACGTGACCTGTCTACATTTTTCAAGTTTAAATGGGTGCAAAGGCGAATGAGATTTGAGAGTTGTGACAGAGTTTTCCCTCACAAGTTTGTTCCTCACACAAATTCAATGTTTAGCTGTAGAAGAACACTTTGGAATCTACAGTAGTTCACAAGTTGTATGGATCACTATTATGACACTTATATAGTACGTTTCGAAAACATCTCACTGCAGAACTGAAGTCATACGGCTTTGGAACAGCATGAGAGTGAGCAATCCTTGATTAGTTGGAAGAAACTATCCAGAAGGTTGAGAACTATATCCACACACACACACACACACACACACACACACACACACACACACACTGGATATAGACAGCTGAGGGGAGGCCAGCTGGATGGTAAATTTCCCCTTTCTAACCCAGTCGATTAAAAGACTTGAAGCCTTTAATTAGCTGACTCAGCCTGTCTTACAGTACAGCTCACACAGTAACTCATCAGTCTATCTTCACTCCTCAGCTCAGAAAAAAGGACAAACTCTCACTAATCAAAGCTGTCTATCCACATGTCAATCCCCTCTAGTTGTAACATTGACAGCCGTGATTATTTAGAAACCATAATGGTTCAGGTTTCCCAGAGAGCTGCATTTGAAGGCAGGCGTTAATTAATCAGTCTGAGGCTAATGCATATTGACACTGTGAAAAGTTTCTGTAAATGTTTGATTAGCAGTTTCACTGGTCCGCGTTATTTATGGTCCTGTTAAAGCTTTATATTGAACCACTGTAACTTATTGAGCTCAGATTGTGACACATACTTGGTGAGGAAAACAAAGAATCATTGGAATTCCAATTGGTTCTTTTTACAGCATTTTTAGCATTTGCTGATAGCACTTTATACTGGGTAATAATTAGGTACTAACTCTAAAACCTAACTTTAACCCATGTAGTTACCTTACATTACCCAGTACTTTCTTGGGTAAGTACACTGTAAGTACAAGTACTGTAAAATAAAGTGCAATCCATTTGATCACAAAATATTTTAGATTTACATAGTGCATCCACAGTCTGTTCACTCACTGTTAAATATTGATGATGCATATTGCACACATTACTGGAAAGCACTTGAGAACATTGTATGCTCCACAGCAATACAACCTGAGACTATATATATATATACATACAGTATATTGAACTGAAATAGTAACAACACGGTTATATTATTATTTCCTGAAAGGGCCACTGTTTGTGAGGTTCATTCATGGGCAGTGGGATATCAAATTCTCCATATTTTCTCTTTGGACAATAATTAATCTTCATACGGTGAAAGGCTGCCCTAAGACACGGTTTAACATGGATAATGAAAATGACCTAACAAGGTCCTCAGACTTATTAGCATAATTTCCTTCCATGCTAATTGCTTTAGCTTGTGTGTGATTTACTTGGAGGGAGCTCATCTACAGGACAACTCATCAATGAGCAGAAAAACGCCCATTCATGGCTGCAGCGCCAGTGTCCTTGTGGGTTTATCTAAGGAGACAGAGCAGAAAAAGTGTAAAGATAAAAGGGTCTTTAGTGGGACACCAACAGAGATGGGAAGGTCACTTTTAGGACTGTGACGGTGGCAGTTTTTCGCCACTGCAGTGGTAATGGATGAACTATATAGGCTACGATGTATATATTGACCTAAATTAAATACATTTTGAAATATAAAAAAATATAAATGAGGCTCAAACATCCATTTCATAATATGTGGGAAATTATTTTAGAATTTCCATCAGCGAAGCAGCACACTACAGTCTGTAAAACCATATCAGTAAATAATAGTAAGCTAAATAGTGAAATATTACATGAAAAAGCATTCATTTTATATAAGATAAATGCGTTGTCATATATACCGCTCAATGTTTTAAGAGGGATGTGGGGCACGAGCAGGACAGAGACCATTGCTGCCTCCAAAATCAAATACTTCCCTACTATATAGAATGTGAAAATAATAATAATATTAATAATAAGGCTGTCTTTAATCGTGATTAATCGCATCCAAAATAAAAGTTTGTGTTTACATAATATATGTGTGTGTACTCTGTTAATTATTATTTATATATAAATACACACACAAGCATGTATATATTTAAGAAAAAAATATGATTTTTATATATAAAACATTTATATTTATATATATATTATAGATTATATAAATGTATGTACAGTATATACATGCAAATATTTCTTAAATATATACATGAATGTGTGTGTATTTATGTATAAATAATAATTAACAGAGTACACACACATATATTATGTAAACACAAACTTTTATTTTGGATGCAAGTAATCGCGATTAATCTTTTGACAGCCCTAATTAATAATTATACATTTTATTTATATAGCGCCTTTCAAGAACCCAAGGACGCTTTACATCAAGTTAATGTCTGAATACATATAAAAGTAGGCGAAAAGTCCCCGGATGACCTATTACTGAAATTCATTCATATTACCCATACTCATACTATATAGAACAAACTTTTTAACGGTCGCAAAGTAAGTTCAAATTCAGGTAACACTTTATTTTGATGGCCCCTTTTGGACATTCTGTTGACTAGAAGTAACGTTGCAACTACTTGTCAACTAACTCTCATTAGAGTATAAGTAGACTGTCTTCTTAAAGAGCCCATGATTTACTCACCCTCAAGTCATCCTAGGTGTGTATGACATTCTTCTTTCAGACGAATACAATCAGAGTTATATTAAAAAAGTCCTGGCTCTTCCAAGCTTTATAATGGCAGTGAAAGGGAAGTTCATAACAGTGCATCTATCCATCATATAACTGCTCTACACGGCTCCAGGGGTTAATAAAGGCCTTCTGAAGCGAAGCGATGCATTTGTGTGAGAAAAATATCCATATTTAAAACTTTATAAACTAAAATAACTATCTTCTGGCAGACAGCCTACTCAAGTCGACTTGTGCCAAAAGAGTAACCCATGACGTGATTTACTGGAGCATCTCATGCTTTGACGCCTCTCGCCGATATTGCTGGACAACAAACTCAAGCCTCTCTCCTCTTATATCGATTCCCTCCGCCATTTCTCTTTAAATATTCTCATTTTAGACTCTAATTCATGACCAGTGTTTTGTTTTGCTCTATCTTCTGCGCTTCTGGGTTCGTCAATACGCGTGCGTCAAAGTTCAAGGGTCAAAGGTTACTCTTTCACCGTAAATCGATTTGTACGGCGGTCCGCCGGAAGTTAGTTATTTTAGTCTATAAAGTTTTAAATATGGATATTTTTCTCACACTAACTTTTGTTCTCTCACACAGCACTTTTATGATGGATAGATGCACTTTTATGAACTTCCCTTTCACTGCCATTATAAAGCTTGGATTAGTCAGGACTTTTTTAATATAACTCTGATTGTATTCGTCTGAAAGAAGAATGTCATATACACCTAGGAAGCCTTGAGGGAGAGTAAATCATGGGCTAATTTTCATTTTTGGGTGAACTAACCCTTTAATATCTGCTAACTCTCTATTGTGATGGTCCTTCAATAGACTATAACTAACTTTGTAACTACATGTCAACTTATTCTAACCCTAAACCTATTCTAACTCTAATACCCTTTTGGTATTGTGACAACACTATACCTAAGAGCAATCCAATCAAACTGACAATTCCTATTTTATATGGAATACTGCAGTATTTATTATAAATGATTTATCCGTGCACATTGTGTTTTTTCTTCTTCATTTTTTAACCTTTAACCTAAATAACCTCCCCTTCTTCTCGCAGTGATATCTCTTCTTTTCTCTGACGTGTTTATTGCCACAGGGGCGGGGCAACCTGTCACTCACATGAGATCCACCAATAGCAAACCACAACCATCCAATCAATTCCCCATGGACAAAATCAAGCCCCGCCCTTTATTTGTTCTTGATCCAGAAGCCGTCTCAATACGTCACAATAGGGAAGAAAATATTATCACAATGTCTATTTCATGCCGACGTTCTTCAAGAATCTACAAGCGATTCCATTAAAATAAAATAAAGAGTGTAGTGGTGCAAAAATTACATAATTTAAGTATTTTTCATTATAATGGTAACACTTTATAATATCTACACGCTATGAAGTATTAGTTAAGCATTAGTAAATAGTTCATTCATCATTTATAAAGCATTGATAGACATTAATAGGCAGTTTATAAATACAGCTATACACACTTTATTCTTGATTTATAAGCATATATATAATGTGTTTAATAATTGTATTTTCATACTTTATAAATGATCAATTTATCATTTTCTAAATTAAGTATTACATTATTTACAAACCAGTTATTTAGGAGTTGTCAATGGTTCATCAGATCATTTAGAAAGTGTAAGTAAAGGATTAATAAACTATTTAAATGTACATTTATACATCTTATTATTTAGACATATAGTAATAGTTACTCAGCGTGTTAATAAATGCTTTATTAACATGTATTTCCACTGAAATTCATGATTAATTCAGGTAGTTATAAAACATTTACTAGTTGTTAGTTAACTATTTGTGTGAGCTCATCTAAAGTGAGGACTATTTATGCCTCGTAAAGCTTTTACAAAAGAGATTTAAAGACTCAGTTCTCTTCTGAACTGCTGTTCTCTAATGTTTTAAAGTTTTGACACTGCAAACTATTTTATTATTTTATTATTGTTTTATCTAAATTGTATTTGTTGTATTTTGGCACTCTTGTAATCCAGTGTGATCCACTGGTACATTTTTATTGAGCAATGTTCACACTTTACAGAAATGTATTTTTATATCAGATTGCAGAGGCTTAGTTTCATTTGACTGCAGTTATGGTTTCTGGCGGTCTACAGGAATATTATTTTCTATGATTTTAATTTGATATTAAGTTATTAGTTAGACAGTCTCCATTTTTGCATTTTGAAATAAATATTTCTGTGCTATATTCCTCCTGTGTTGTATTTGTTTCCTTTTTCTGTTCAGAAGAGAACTGAGTCTTTAAATCTCCTTTGTAAAAGCTTTACGAGGCATGAATAGTCCTCACTTTAGATGAGCTCACAGAAATAGTTCACTGACAACTACTAAATGTTTTATAACTACCTGAATTAATCATGAATTACAGTAGAAATACATGTTTATAAAACATTTATTAACACACTGGGTAATTATTACTATATGTCTAAATAATAAGATGTATAAATGTACATTTAAATAGTTTATTAATCCTTTACTTACACTTTCTAAATTATCTTATGAACCACTGACAACTCCTAAATAAATAATGTAATACTTCATTTAGAAATTATAAATTGATCATTTATAAAGTATGAAAATACAATTATTAAACACATTATATATATGCTTATAAATCAAGGATAAAGCATTTATAGCTGTATATAGAAACTGCTTATTGATGTATATTAATGCCTTATAAATGATGAATTAAAGGGTTAGTTCACCCAAAAATGAAAATTCTGTCATTAATTACTCACCCTCATGTTGTTGGACACCCGTCAGACCTCCGTTCAACTTCAGAACACAAATGAAGATATTTTAGTGTAAATCTGATGGCTCTGAAAGGCCTCCATTGGCACAATGGCACTTTACACTCTCAAGACCCTTAAAAGGCACTAAAGACGTCGTTACAAAGTCCATCTCACTACAGTGGCTCTACAATAACTTTATGGAGTGACGAGAATAGTTTTTGTGCGCAAAAAAACCCTAAATAACGGGGGTTGATGACGATTTCAAAACATGGCATCATGAAGCTTCGAAGCGTTATGAATCAGTGAGTCGATTCAGCGGTTTGAATCGCCAAAGTCACGCGATTTCAGCAGTTTGGCGGTTTGACACGCGATCCGAATCATGATTCAACTCACTGATTAATAACGCTTCGAAGCTTCATGATGCCGTGTTTTGAAATCGTCATCACTATATAAGTCGTTATTTAGGGTTTTTTTGCGCACAAAAACTATTCTCGTCACTCCATAAAGTTATTGTAGAACCACTGTAGTGAGATGGACTTTGTAATGACGTCTTTAGTGCCTTTTAAGGGTCTTGAGAGTGTAAAGTGCATTGAGCCAATGGAGGCCTTTCAGAGCCATCAGATTTCAACTAAAATATCTTCATTTGTGTTCTGAAGATGAACGGAGGTCTGACGGGTGTCGAACGACATGAGGGTAAGTCATTAATGACAGAATTTTCATTTTTGGGTGAACTAACCCTTTAACTATTTACTAATGCTTAACTAATGCTTCATAGCATGTAGTAATTTAAGGCATGGGTAAATTCTGTGCATCTGTATCTGACGGACCTGTCTGGATCTCTCTGATTGGCAGCTCTCAGCGGGGAGTAAGCGTCTGCTCGAAGGGGACAGGTGATACTCCAACTTCATTCAAAAGCCACCGTTTCACTAATAGCCCATAAAGCACGAGTATCAACCGCCGTATCTTTCATTACACCCATTAAACTTTCCTCAAGTCCTTTTTGCTTAACAAATGGGCTCCTTGAGGAGCTGCCAGCTTTTTCTGATCCCATTAGCCCCTCCATTCCAAGGTCATCACAGTATTGGCCAGAAAGAATCCCTGTTTAATAGCAATCGCTATACCCGCAGGGCTTTAACACATTTAGGTTTTCTAGAATAATCCAAGAGCCCCGGAGAGAAACGATTGCGCTCACCCGCCAGAAACGATTGAAATGACTCCATAATGTGTGGGTGCATGTGACGAGCATGTGATGTTGCATTTGGCTGGGAAATGTCTTCACTGCGCCTTGGCTGCGTCTTCATTGCTGCGAGATGAGAATGTCTCTAAATCTCTGGTATTTGAGAAAAACCCCACCCTAGCTGCCTCCTCCTCCAAACGAAGCCCCTTTAAGCCATGGCCGACTGCCTTCTCTTCGGATAAGTGTGGTTGGTTGGTTTGGGTTTGGATCGAGGTGCTGAGATTTGGCTCAGACCTGGGTCGCATGCTGTTGGAGGTTGCACTGGGGTTAGGTTGACATAAGGAGGATCTGACATGAGCATTTCAGCTCAGCCCAAAATACTGAGCAAGCTTTAGTGCACCTGAACTATGCAGGAATCTCCAGCCTTTCTGTCTGTGAAGGTTTTCCGTGGTAAGCAAGTGGCTTGTTTCTTCCCCCCAATACATTTTCCCACTCCTGCGAATGGATGTATTGTAAAATGGCAGCAGTTTATTGCTCAGTTCCAGATCACTGAGCTGCTGTGCTGTGCACTGTTTACACAGGCTGCTGCCTTCCTAACCAAAATGGAGCCTCATAAGTGACTGATTTGAATTAGACAGCATCGTTCTGCTCAGGTGACTTGACTTACAATTGATTCCCATAGAGTTGATGTTGCTAAGCTCATGCCATGGTACACATTAAACATACACATTTTTGCATGTGGTCTACAAATGTTTACAAGTCGTCTGCTTCAGAGATAAAGTGTGCTATTATGATTTACGGAATTAAAATATGGCAATTAAAACAACTGATTGTATGGCTATTGTTTCAAGATATTTCAGTTTTACATCAATGTATATTGTGTAGATAGTAGCAAACCTGTACTGTTTATGTAACACTTTAAAGATCAGCAAAATATATCAATCAAATTTATTATGAAACAAAACTATATCATGTGTATAGTTAGTGTCTACTCAGCACTTCTTGGCTTGTCTATTCAGTAAATGGAGCATCTCTTGTCCCTGTCCAGAAATAGACTACAAGCATTGATGGGCTCCATTTTCTCCATTTGAAGTTATCTGCACTGCTTACTTAAAGGGATAGTTCACCCAAAATTGAAAATTACCCCATACTTTACTCACCCTCAAGCCCTCCTAGGTGTGTATGACATTCTTCTTTCAGACGAGTACAATTGGAGTTATATTTAAAAATGTCCTGGCTCTTCCAAGCTTTATAATGGCAGTGAATGGCAGCCCAAAATTTAAAGCTAAAAAAAGTGTAGGCCTATCCCTCCATTATAAAAGTTCTCGTCTGTCGTATTCGTCTGAAAGAAGACACCATATACACCTAGGATGACTTGAGAGTGATTAAATCATGGGGTAATTTTCATTTTTGGGTGAACTATGCCTTTAAGTACAAGGCGTCTGTGCTCACTTTGGATAAACAGTAATGTGTCCCTTTGCAAAATCAAACACTGACAAATTAGAGAGCACGACACTGTATGACACGGCTGCAAAAATTGCAGAGTTTAGCTTCAAACCCTAATTAAACACACCTGATCCAGCTCATCAAGTCCTTCAGGCTAATATAGCCACGCTTCCACCGAAATTACTAGAAACAATTTGTCCAAGGATGTTTTTTTCCCCCAGACCTGTTGATGTCTGCGTTTACATCGCGGTCTAAAGTACTGTGAAGATCAGACAGATTAGTCCGGTGATGTAGGACTGCGTGTGATTTCATCCTCCGCATATAAGCTTAGTAAAGCTTGAACCCATTGGCGGTCCATCGGCCATATTTTTTAAACTCCATTGTCGATTCGAATAGCAAACAACTCTTACTGCATGCACCACAACAGAATTTAAAAAAATGGTGGTTGAAATAAAATGCTGTGGGAACTCAACCAATCAGCACTTTGAAAAAGTGCTACCTCGCGAGCAGGGAATTTATGAGGGGGAAGTTTTTACCCAGAACTTCATTTAGACCCTGATCCTTGCGGTGGAAACACGGCTTATGAAAACTACAGGTATGTGTGTTGGAGCAGGATTGGAAGTGTGGCCCTCCGGGAATTGAGTTTTGCACCCTTACTGTATGATTTCTAGAGCTGATATAGGGTAATTTATTCAGCAGAGTGGTGCACGCTTTGTTATGATTGCATCATCCAACCATCATTTTAGGAACAACATGATGCAAATGCATACCATGTATGACGCAATACCAGCTTCACATTGCATCATTCATTGCTTTGCCTAAAAAGCAAGTACTGTACAAACCCAGTCATAGATATATCCAGTCAAAGATGCATTTTTGTAATTTCTGTTTTAACTCTTTCCCCGTCAGCATTTTGATCATTTTCACAAAAATGCCATGGCCCCCAGAATATTTTGTTGTATGAATATCTGTAAAACATCAAAGGAAAGAACAGAGCCTCTGCTTTTAAACTAAATACTGTTTTATTCTAGCTTTTTTTTTAATCAACACTTGAATGTGGGTAAGTTTAATTAAAAAAGCAACATTTTGAGCAAAAAACTGAAAAAATAGCATTTTTGTCAAAGACTACATCCAGATGGGATTCAGAGCGATGATCTAACACAGATGGAGTAGATGGAGTCCATCAACACCCCAAAGCTTCACAGTCCTAGAGCTCGTCCTGGGTCCACATCTCATTCAGCAACATTAGGCAGTTTTGATTTATATGATGTTTAATGTTGATGATCACGTTATTTTACTTATGCATCTACTTACATACGATATTGTTTGTTTCTGCTTCTTCTTCGCCTGTGTTTTGATCAGGAGATTCAGTACTCTTTCAGAAGATGTGTAATAGCGACCCCTACCGTATAACAGTGAAAACACAGAAAGCCATAAAACGCATCTTTGGCGAAGAAGTGCTTTCCATTAAAAGACGAGATAAATGGCGGGGAAAGATTTAAAGAGATCGCTTCCCTTTATTACGAACTTATCCTTCGCCATTCCCAAGTCAAGGATCATAAATACTGAACCAATACACTCGGTTGCTTTACAAAAATGCTCGGTTAAAATGACCCAAGTTGGGTTGAAAATGGACTAACCCAGTGATTGGGTTGTTTTAACCCAGCAATTGGGTTGTTTTAAGCAAACATTTAACCCAACCGCTGGGTTAAAACAACCCAAATGCTTGGTTAAAACAACCCAATTGTTGAGTTAGTCCATTTTCAACCCAACTTGGGTTATTTTTAACCCAGCATTTTTTAGAGTGTAGCATATCTTGAAAACTAGAGCCAATCAACAGTTTTAGACCTAATTTTCATTCTCTCTGACCCAGAATTAGTAAAGTTTGACTACATTTGTTTCAGAAACATTTTGGCTGTAGACAAGTGTTATTATTACATTATAATGTTGGTCAGTTTTGTCTCCAATATATTTATATATATAAATATATATACAGTCAAACCAAACATTATTCAGACACCAGATATAATTTTATACTAGTGTTAGCAGGACGCTATAGTTCATTTATGTAAGTGAGGAGAGCAAAATAAACCGACATATTATACACAAACATTCTTAATACAGTGACTACCAGTAAAACTGAAACAAATTTGGGATCAAAATGATTTCAACACTTTAACCTGAGCATGTTTTGCTGAAGTGTTTTTTCTTTAATTGCTAATGTGACCTTTGACACCACAGACTGAACAAAATGAAGCATTGCTTGGTCATTGGTTGATGTAAATTGGTATCATCTAATTGTGTTCTTAAATCTAACAGCTGATTGGCTGATTGTAATCATTACATCCCTTTCTATCAAAGTTATCTGACATTATCAAGATGAGTTTGTTCTGACACAGTTTAACTCGGAGTTATTTTAATATGTATTACCATTTTCTAAACTATAGGCAATAAACGGTGATAATGTGATAATGTTGAAGGTATTTTGGTTCGACTGTATATACTGTATATATATACCGGCATATATAAATGATGCATTTAAACAGAAATCTACATGGATCTATAGCAGTTGACCTAAACATTGCAATTATTTCCAATTTACTAAAATACAATCGAATGCATCATCATATCTTTTTTCTGCATGAGTGCGACATCAGAAGTGCAGATGAGAGGGAATAGTGCCCACCACTTTATCAAATACACAATAACACATAATGGCGAAGCGACTCCTGTTTGCATAGTTTGTGTGTGTGTGTTATTGTGAGCGCCAGTCCGCTACTGTGATGTGTTACCTGTAATTTTTTTGCCAAGCAGTCGTTGCTGATATTTTCCGTGTCTCTCCTGCATGCACACAGCTCGCACGCTCCACTTTTGCTTAGTGTTGCTGTTTTCCATGGCTCGCTTTGGCTGGTCTCGTCATTGCCTAGGATGCCTTAAAATGCTGTCTAAGTAGGCAGCTCCCTTGTTTTTGGAACAGAGCTTATGTTTGTGCTGGCGGTTTTACATTTATCCCACTCACAATTGCATCGAAACTGCTCATTTTTGAACTGCGGAACACTGCGAAAACAACAGAAATGACATGAAAAATGTGTCTCGGTTTGGTTCCACTGGATTGCAATTATGTTTTTTTTTTTTTTTTGATTGGAGATTTGTGCTGTGGAGTAGAAAAGTGCTGTCACATGGAGGCTGATCCGACACATGAGGCTAGATTAATGACTCCGAGCCCTGCAGTGTAACCATCAGGTATCCAGTAAGACAAGAGTCTCTGGAGGCAGGTAATGCCGCAGACAGGAGCCATCATGTTGATTTTGGGATGCCGAAACAGTGCCATTCCATCCCTCCCCTCTTTACTCTCCTCTTTCCCTGAGGAATTATTGCGGTTGCATCCTCTACCTCCTGGGAGACGCAATGTGTTGCTTTCCACTTCCCTAAAATCTTATCTATTCTCAAAGAAGCACAACAAAAAACATCCATTTGTCCTTCCTTGATCATACACCAGAACTAAGTGGAGAGCATTGCGTCTCGGGTTTCTCTTTCCCATTTTCTTTGTTTCATTGCTTTCCATTGCGCTAAATGGATTTATAATCCTGCTTCCAACATATACATAATACATTTGATAATTAACCATTTGAAGCGTACGATCACACCAGTGTGATTAGCGTTTTTAACCCTATTTATTTTATGATTCTGACATTTAAATGCAGAGAAGTACAAGCAAAAACATATAGTTTGTTAAATATACATTGATGTCCATTGTCTATGGGAGCAGCAATAATCCTTTCAAATATAATGTGTTCAAATATTAAGTGTTTTATCCGATAGCCTAGTCTACACATTACGTAGTCTTAGAATAATCTTAGGATATTGTAGGCACAAAAGTGCCCTAAAGTTGCAAAAGTGCCCTAAAGCTAAAGTTTGCCTTGCGGTGTTAGGGCTGCTTTCACACCTGCCTCATTTAGTTGGGTTGAATCGTACTAGAGTTGTTTTCCCCTTTGGTGTGGTTTGTTTGGTCAGATGTGAAAGCAGCAATCGCACTCGGGTGCGCACCAAAAGCGGACCAAACAAGCGTCCCGAGTCCTTGAAGAGGTGTTCTTGGTACCCTTTCAAACGAACTCTGGAGCGGTTCGTTTGTGGTGAGAACGTGATCCGACCTCGAACAGACCCAACTGCAAAAAGTACTGATCATTTTTGGACTAAACCAGCTGCCGTAGTCAGCTGCGCTGTGCATTAGGTGATGAGGACGTGTTTGTTGACAGTTTGCACTTTAGCATGGCAGCTTGCGGACAAACTTGGATTAGTGAGGAGGGGCGGAGCCTCATAGAAATTTGGTCTGATGACCATATTAGGTCCCAACTTTCGAAAACTTTCGAGAACAGCGCGATCTCCGCTTGAAGAACGTTGCATTAGAACGTTGTTTTCAAGCCACATCCACACTTCATTATAGAAATGTATTGTTTGCATATTGTGGTGTATACAAACAATGTAATAGATTATGGCCAGGGACAAAACCAGCCCGCGCAGTCGCAGTTTAGGAAATACGCCACGGCCAATGAGTGATGTGGATGTTGTCATGTGACTGCATTTTGGTTCGTTTCAACTGGTTCGGACCAAAGCAATCAGTGTGGTGTGAAAAGGAACCAAAAAAGCTGAAAAATGCTACAATGTATATTTGTTTGCCCCTGGTTCGGACCAAATTAACCGAACTAGAGATGTGAAAGCACCCTTAGTGTATAAATGCTTATAACTTTCAACATACATGGAATGAGTACACTCTAAAAAATGCTGGGTTAAAAATAACTTACTTACATATGATATTGTTTGTTTCTGCTTCTTCTTCGCCTGTGTTTTGATCAGGAGATTCAGTACTTTTTCAGAAGATGTGTAATAGTGCCCCCTACCGTATAACAGTGAAAACACAGAAAGCCATAAAACGCATCTTTGGTGAAGAAGTGCTTTCCATTAAAAGACGAGATAAATGGCAGGGAAAGATTTAAAGAGATCGCTTCCCTTTATTACTAACTTATCCTTCGCCATTCCCAAGTCGAGGATCATAAATACTGAACCAATACACTCTAAAAAATGCTGGGTTAAAAATAACCCAAGTTGGGTTGAAAATGGACTAACCCAGCAATTGGGTCGTTTTAACTCAGCGATTGGGTTGTTTTAACCCAGCAATAGTGTTTTTTTAAGCAAACATTTAACCCAACCGCTGGGTTAAAACAACCCAATTGCTGGATTAGTCCATTTTCAACCCAACTTGGGTTATTTTTAAACCAGCATTTTTTTAGAGTGTAATAGGATATCCTTACTATTCTGGAATAGCGACAGTAAATGCATTAATAATGCTCTTGATAATAATGATAAATGTTTCTTGAGCAGCAAATCATCATATTGGAATGATTTGTGAAGGATCATGTGACACTGAAGACTGGAGTAATGATTTGATCACAGGAATTAATTACATTTTACGATATATAACAATAGAAAACAGTTATTTTAAATTGGTATAATTTTTCACAATAAAGCCGGTTTTACTGTATTTGTATCAAAGAAATGCAGCCTTGGTGTGCAGAATAGACATCTTTTAAAAAGCATTGTTCCAATCTTTTGAGCAGCAATGTAAGTCAGAGTGATGAAGCTTCCCAGTTACTGAGAGAAGGGTTGTGCTGTCGATAGTGCACTGGCTTTGCTTCAGTCAGCACCTAAAGCCATCATTAGATCCGTGTCTCTGACTGCTGGTCGACTCACTCCGCTCGCTCTCTGCATGTTTAGCTGTCATTGTCATGATCTGTGCCAGCTCAGCAGCCGACGCTACAGGGCACCTCAGGGTTTGAGTTCATGAACAGATCAGCAGAGAGGAACGCCAGAGCAGCGCTGATCTAGAACCTCCCTCTGGGACCAACGTCTTCATAGACGGATACCAGAACAGAAACATTTTTGTTTTGCCATCTGGCAATTTCAAAGAGCGTTTGAATTTAAAAATCACATTTGCATTTCAAATAAGGCAAGCACCACTAATAATATCAACTCATTGGGAAAACGTGCCTGTGGCGACATTTCTGCAAAATTGTATTATGTTGCGTATTGCGCATTGGCACTAAAAGCACGTTCAGTTTTAACGGAAACAGATGAACGTGAATTTGGTTAAAGCACTGAATTATTTTGTACAGTTGTGCAATGACAGAGTATTCTATTCTATGAGT
The DNA here is from genome assembly GCF_949357685.1 of Gobio gobio. Classification (NCBI taxonomy): domain Eukaryota; kingdom Metazoa; phylum Chordata; class Actinopteri; order Cypriniformes; family Gobionidae; genus Gobio; species Gobio gobio. Next base: position 4,720,312 of record NC_137108.1, on the reverse strand, counting down.
CATGAGCTATGGTAAAAGTGATTTGAGGTCATAACATAATATTGTGCAAGGAACCGCATTAAAATTAGTATTTATTATTCTGTAATCTGCCCCTGTAATCATAATTTGTGTGAAAAGGAATAAAAGGTTGGTGTTTTGCTGGCACTAGTGTTCATTTCAGATGGAATTAATCATTATATGACTAGGTGCGTGTTTGGATTTTTGGCTAAATCTAGGTAGAGGCACATTTTTCCAAGAGCCTGTGTTAAATAATATTTCTCATACACTTTAAAAAATGCTGGGTTAAAAACAACCCAAGTTGGGTTGGAAATGGACTAACCCAGCAATTGGGTTGTTTTAAGCAAACATTTAACCCAACCGCTGGGTTAAAATAACCCATTCACTGGGTTAAAACAACCCAATTGCTGGGTTTGTCCATTTTCAACCCAACTTGGGTTGTTTTTAACCCAGCATTTTTTAGAGTGTACTGTGAATAATGGGATTTGAACTTACCCATTACCCTGAGTACTAAACTTTGGCATGTGCCTCGTCCTGTACTATTTGTATTATGGATGTGATACCTTAAATCATGTGGCTTGTTGAGGAGAGTTGTGCTATTACTTGTGAAAAAAAAAACTGTAAGAATTTGTTGTGTTGGACAATAAAACAAGCAACAATATGCCATAGACTTACATTGAAGCAGGGACTGGAGCCACAGAAACAAGAACTTGGGTTAGTAAACATTGAAACAACCAAGAACGCTTTATATAATAATAACCAATCAGAATCGTAGAAACTACACCCTAGTAACCACTCAGGTCCTGTCCCAAATGGCACCCTAAACCCTCACGGTCTTCCTCTGAGTCCGCACTTTCATGACGTAACGCCGCTTTGACTGTCTGAAAGAAGTCCGCTGTGTAACCTGCACCAGTGCGGGCTCGGTAGAAGTGCGCATCGAGGGCGCATATCTACCACAAAGGGGGCGCTTGCGAGCACCCTTCTGAGACCTAAAATGACAAATGGGACACCCTGAGGTCTCGTGGACTTAACGAACACGCGCACACGGCAGCCATTGTAAGTCCACAAGACCGAAAGTGCACATGAAGTGTGCCATTTGGGACAGGGCCAACGAACACCTTAGCAAATGCAAAGCAACACCTTGGCAACAAACCACAACATCCTAGTAGCCTTCCAATTCAGGTGGTGAATCGTGAATGAAAATCACAACTTTCCAACACAACATGCAAAAGTGTGTTCTGGACAAAGGGACAAAAAATAGCTAAAAACCCTCTAGAGCACCTTACAAGATGCCCTAATTGAGCAAAAAGGGATCTTTTATATGTTAATCAGAGTTTTTGTGAATGGTTTCTATTTTGAAACAGCATTGGTCCTGATGGTGCTTTGAATGATTTTGAAACGGTTTAATTTGAGTTTGCATGACATAAACAGTCATAATGAAAGCGACAATGGACAATTTACCTCTGATCTTGAAAATAGCTTAAAGCAAACAGGAACATTCAAACTGTGAACTCAAGTGTATTCCACGACAGAGACTGCAGCAGTATGCATTCTGAATAATGTCAAAATAGTTTAATTTGTATTCATTTTATACTCGAGGACACAGTGTTAGAAACTGCAAACCACCTGGAACACTCTAGCAACCAACTTGCAATGCCCTAGCAACAACTTAAAACACCGTAGCAACCACCTTACCCTGTCCTAGTGACCGTAGAGCAAGTGTTTAATTAGCAGGGTGTAGTGGTCTCACTACTAAGGCTTCCATTTAAGACTCCATTCATAAGACTCCATGGTAGACCATTTAAATGCATATCAATTTATGTGACTCACAAAAGATGTCTGTTTAATTGGCGAGGCCATTCCTTGTCATCAAAACTCATTTATGGCTCCCAGAAGACATGCATGCACTGGTTCAAGGTCACTTAGATATGGCACTGACCTGTCGTATATTTTTCTTTGCTAAGAAGGGAAAAATAATCAAAACATAGTTGAATAAAAGACAGGAAGCTTCTATTTACAGAAACCTACCATGAGTTCCATATCTCTTCTTAGGGGTGGGGGAAGTGACCAATCTTCATTCAAACAGTCATTTCATTTCACAGTAATAATATGTGTCACAGTATAGTTATATTTGCTAGAAATAGGGTTAATATAATATTTTAAAAAGTCAGTAAATCACAGAGATACAGATAAAATAAGCATGCATTATTAAGTTTTTTTTTCTGGTTGGTCTATCTAATAGAATAAATAAGTAAAGCACTGGACTTGAAACTACAGCTCTTGTGGGGTGTTCCTGGTCTGCAGTGGTCAGTTTCTATCAAAAGTGTCCAAGGAAGGAACAGTGGAGAACCGGCCACAGGGTCATGGTGTTCTGGGCAATGTTCTGCTGGGAAACCTTGGGTCCTCCATCCATGTGGATGTTACTTTGACACGTACCACCTACCTAAGCATTGTTGCAGACCTTGCCCAGCCTTTGATGGAAACGGTATTCCCTGGTGGCTGTGGCTCTTTCAGCAGATAATGCGCCGCCACAAAGCCCAAATGGTTCAGGAATGGTTTGAGGAGCACAACAACGAGTTTTAGGTGACTTGGCCTCCAAATTCCCCAGATCTCAATCCAATCGAGCATCTGTGGGATGTGCTGAACAAACAAGTCCAATCCATGGAGGCCCCACCTCGCAACTTACAGGGCTTAATGGATCTGCTGCTAACATATTGGTGCCAGATACCACAACACACCTTCTGGGGTCTAGTGGAGTCCATGCTTCGACGGGTCAGGGCTGTTTTGGCAGCAAATGGGGGACCAACACAATATTAGAAAGATCGGTGTATACGCCACTTTCCAAACTAAATTTTTTTGAACTTTCAAATGATGCTTTGAAAAGTGTATATTCCAAACGCTGTGTAACTGTGTGTGTTATTGCCCTTTCTTTGACCCTTCTATATTGCTCAGAGCATAACAGATTCAATATTAAACGCTTGCACTCAAACACTAGTTTGATGTCACTCTTGCCCCCTGGGTTTCATATTTTCTTTTGTTCCTATTCTTTCAGTTAAAAGATAAAGAATTTAATGTAATCTTACTAAGTGACACATATTGCTAGCACTGCTGTAGTGCACACAATCATTTTCAAAGTACAAAACATAGAGAAGTGTTTAAATGTGATAATAGGATGAGCTATAAACACATTACTTCTTGCTCAAATGATGTTATATATTTATATAAATCAAATCAAGTGTTTGTTTCACTCTCAAATGAAACATTTCTGCACAAATGAGCAGAATATGCAGGCATGTTTCCCTATTATGTGCTTTAAGAGACTGATAGATCTTGTCATCTCTTCTCATAGAGCTCACTATACCACAAAGCTGGTACTATAAACCAGTGGTAAAATGAAGACGGTAGCTTATGGGTGTGTGTTTTGTCAGCAGTGTTCAGATAGACTTAGATAATGATGGAAAATCCGAAGCAAATCACTTTGAAATGTTAGTGAGCAGTATCTGTAATTGTAATGTGCTTACTTAGCAACCTGGAACACTCTGGCATCTTCATATAAGCCACTCACAACACTCTTATATTATGGTGGCAGCGTTTGCATTGGCAACAGTTACATATATATATATATATGTGCATCCTGGTGCCATGTGTCCCCCAGGTAAGTGATGCTCACGGCCACGTGATTCATCAGACCAGGCCACCTTCTTCCATTGCTCCTTGGTCCAGTTCTCCATTGGTCCTTCCTTGGAGCACTTTTGATAGATACTGACCACTGCAGACCGGGAACACCCCACAAGAGCTGCAGTTTTGGAGATGCTCTGACCCAGTCGTCTAGCCATCACAATTTGGTCCTTGTCAAACTCGCTCAAATCCTTATGCTTGCCCATTTTTCCAGCTTCTAACACATCAACTTTGAGGACAAAATGTTCACTTGTTGCCTAATATATCCCACCCACTAACAGGTGATCATCAGTGTTATTCACTTCACCTGCAAAATCTTCCATTGACAATTTGGAATTCTGATCATTTCATAAATAAATAATAAATGAATAAAACAAACCTCAGTACCCTCAACACTTTTGATTTTTCTTCTGAATGCCTGTGGGCGAGTTGGAGACATTACTTCAACTGTTGGCTCATTGAAGAGAAAATGAACTGCTGTGAACTGATCGACCCTGAACAACATTTGGCTGTGTGTTTAAAGAGAGTTGGTTTGCATCTTATTATAGTCTAATATGTGTGATTATTGCTTTATTAACAGAGCTATGCGAAGCAGCATCTGAGATGCTTTGCCTGTAGAGGACAGATACAGAACAGAAAGGTTTCAAAGTCCCATTTATTTTTTCCATAGAGATAGTAATTCATAGCGATAACATATAAATCTTTCCAGACATCAGAGCTGCGAAGTCGTTTAGTGATGGTATAGCCACAAAAAAGTGTGGTTTTTAAAGAGGCCATATTATGCCCAGGTTTTCCTGCTTGAATGTTCAAAAAACACATTATTTTCCCATATTCTCCATTATTGCAGCTCGCCTCTTCCCAGTCTGTCAGTAACGCTCTGTTTAGTTCCTGTCTCTATGAAGCCTCTCCTTCTAAAAAGCACAATGTGCTCTGATTGGTCGGCTGGAGCAGTGTGTTGTGATTGGTCAAGTGCTTCCCAGTGTTTGGGAAATGTCCCGCCCCTCACCATAACCGCCAGTTTCAACACACTACACACCAACTCAACCAGGCCCCGCCCCCTCATGTTGTGTATGCCTTAGGCGGGAATTATTTAAATGAGGAATATTGTGACGTGTTCGTTCCCAGAAGAAAACTCAAAACTACAATGGAGGCGTTTCAGGGAGTTCAGAAACACTGATATAGAGAAGAACTCCCACTGGAGGGACTTTTTCCATGTTCAAACAGCAACATTACACATTAAAGAAAGATGAACATGTAAAAAAACGCAAATAGGACCTCTTTTTATACAAAGTTTAATATCTGATCTCCTGGTGAGGTTCGAGACCACCCATAATCTTCAACAATCAAAGTATATACAATGATGAGGATGCAGACATCTGGGCCATATTGGTTTCAGTGGGGATGTTATCGAATGGTAAACAGAATTGCTTTTCATCTAGATAAACCTATGAGTGAATATTCTGGAGCGGGGAAACCAGCTTTCCACGGAAATCTGTAATGGAGTTGCTCCTGCTGGGAGTAGGTGCTTGTCTCCATTGTTGTGTCAGGAAGCACAGACATACATTACAAACGCAATGGTCTATTGTAAGCACACGGTGCCGAAATGCTCACGGTAGATTAGATAACCCAGGGCTCTCTCACAACAACACTCGGCCCATGAGGGGGGGCAATGACATTAAGGCTGTGGCAGAAATACAGATGATTTCCCATTTAACACTCCATTGAGCTCCAGGTTATTCCAAGTCCTGACTGGAGCCGAGATGCTGGAAGTACTTTTCAGCAGTTTTTTCATCACGTCCCCCCCCCCCCTGCCCCCCCCTCGTGGGACGCCGAATCCATTTGCTCACAATAAAGAGCAGGAGGTTATTTTGTTGGGTCTCTATAGGACAATACCAATGTGTGTGTAAAGTAAAGTGTGTTTGGGAGGCTGAGAGCAAGCGAGCGAGCGGAAGGAGACAGAGAGAGATGAAAAGAGGGGCAGAGAGAGAAGCCAGAGATGATAAAAGCCCAGGAAAGTTGCTACAACAGGAGACAGTAGCAGTCGGAGCTAGCCGAGCTCCGGCCTGTTTGCCAAACAAAGAGCCGGCAAACTCAATTAAAGGGCAGATTTCCCTCCGGATGAAGGGCGATGTGAAATTATCCCTGCCTGTTAAACCTGTCACTTCATTTCACTCTAATTATTACCTCTGATCCCCAGGAACATTTAGCTAATTGTTTTTCTCTCTTCTCCTTCATTATGTTTAATGTGACATCAAGAAGCTGCTTTATGGCTTAAGCCCTGGGGTCCTTTCCATAGCGAGAGAAAAATTGATTTTCTGTGTCTCTAAACTGATATTAGTGTGACAATGTCATTTCTTTATTTAGTTTATTCATTATATGTGATTTTGCCATCCACTGGAACTGACGTGCTGGTGTTGAAACGTCAAAAATTGTCTGTTTGAATATCACCTTTCATGTTATGTATTAATCCAACCCATGATGCAGCATTTGATTTGAAATCTTTTAGCGTGAACAGCTCTGACATCTGTAGAAAAAGAGTCTTACCTAGAAAAGGAGGACATTTGAATGGCCTGTCTGAGAGCTTGAAGGTTATGTGGGCTACTTTATTGCAGTGCTTCTCAAACCTGTCCTGTGGACCCCCCACCATTGCACATTTTGGACGCCTCCTTCATCAGACACACCCAATTCAAGGCTGAATCCAAAATTGCCTTTATACCCTCAAATAGGGCACTATTTGAGAGGACAGCCATTTGTACTGCTGTCCGAAACCATAGCGGACGTTATCGAATGCACTTATCCCACATTGCACTGCAATAACGAGTCTACATCCAATGTATGTTCAATGGCTGTCTGAATTCGCTCACTCGTTTTATTCACTCCTTCAAGTGAACTGTATTAGTGGACTAACGCAAGGAAATAGTGATTGAGGGTTTAGGGGGCGATTTCAGATTCAGCCCGAGGCTATATCAAAAATTGCCCCCTATACCCTCAAATAGGACATTATTTGAGAGGAAAGCCATTTGTAGTGGTGTCTGAAACCATAGTGGACATTATTGAGTGCACTCATTCAATCCCACATTGCACCGCAATAACGAGTGTACAACTTATGTATGTTCAACGGCTGTCCGAATTCGCTCACTCTCGTTTTCATTCACTCCTTCAAGTGAACTGTATTAGTGGACTAACGTAGGGAATAGTGATTGAGGGGGCGATTTCGGATTCAGCCCAAGTCTTGCAGTCTCTACTAATGAGATGATGAGTTGAATCAGGTGTGTTAGATGAGGGAGACAAACAAAATATGCAGTGGTGGGGAGTCCCCAGGACAGGTTTGAGAGGCACAACCTTATTGCAACAAAGTTCATAGTTAAGAGAAGAAGGGGGCAGAAACCGGCAAACATTCAACGTATCTTTAATCATAAAATAAGCATACACTAGCTTAATGAAAGGGGCAGCTCCTCACAGACTACTGCCACGTAAACGAATACATAATATTCCAGGTCTGGTCCTCTCTCGTCTTCCACTGTCTTCGCTCCTCCGTGGGACTCGAGACAGGTGTGCACAGAGATGATGCTCATTAACACTCGCGACATTGGCCTCACTCCACTCCCACTGCTCTTGACCCCACCCTATTACACGCCACATTTTCCCTTCGCCCTTCAGTGAGACTGCGCTCTGTCACGGTGGCCGCAGGAACTGTGAGTAAGGACAGACGAGGCTAGAGAGGGGAGAGAGGAAAAGAAAAATTGCTTGTCCGGTTCCTTAGGGTGCGTTCACACTTGTCATGTTTGGTTCGATTAAAACGAACCCAGGTGCGATTGCTCGGTTAGTGCAGTTAATTTGAACATATGTGAACGCTGCCATCCGAATCCTGGTGCGCATCAAACAAGCGGACCGAGCCGCTAAAGAGATGGGTCTCAGTCCGCTTCCAAACCAACTCTGGTGCGGTTCGATTGATATATGAACGCAACACGGACTAAAGACATGTAAACAAACCAAAAACAGGACGTGATGTCACAAGATGCAACGCTACAAGTCAGCTGATTTGATGACGTGGAAAGATTGTGTGTCCAAAATGAGTAGAGGGCAAACGTGAAGCAACGAGGAGGTAAAGTGCCTCATCAACTGCCGTCTCTTTGCAGCAGATCTTCGTTTGTGCATACAACGGAGGAAATCCTGCTGCTGTTTTGAATGTTTTGAACATTTATGAGCTCTTCGTGAGTTCTCCGCTGGTAAAAATAAAACCATTTGTACACGCATAAAATGATGGCGTTTAATCCAGCACACAGCATTGTTTTGAATGTTCGGTAAGCAGCTCCGTCGCAAAATATACATCATAAAAGCCGACCAATCAGGTTGTGACCGTATCCCGTAACTTTAGGTTTGCTGTTAGAAATGCCAGTGTGAACACTAAGCGGACCAGGACTATATGTTTTGTTTTAGTTTTTTGGTCCGGACCAAACAAACCGATCTACATGTGTGAACGCACTCTTAAACGTAGTCATCTAGTCCTCCACTAGCTGGGAGGACTCTTTTGCGATGCTTGGCGGTGGCTCTGCCCAGCAAGAAATAGCCGTCATTTCACCGTCTCGGTTAACTATCTGCTTGTTAAGTCGTGACGTAAGGAATGCCGTTTCTGGGTCCAAGCCTCAACTCGTTTCACTTGAGAATCCCATCGACGGCCATTTATGAGTACTATGTATTCATATTAAACATCAAACATTTTTAAAAACGTAAACATTTTAAATACTTACAGTCTACACAACAGTCTCTGTGCTCACAGCGTCACAGACATTCATATTTTAACGATTTATAAAAGATGAATCACTGTCTGGCCATCTGGAATTTTGGAATGGAGATAAAGTTTATGATTATAATTTTTTTGTAGTATTACACCACATTGTGTGTGTATATTAGCACCGTTTGTTGTTTTTCTTGTAGTATGAGAAGCGCTGCTGCTTGACGTCAGACTTAACAACCGGATAGACCAGATATAGTCCGGTCATGAGTAACCCACTTCTAGACAAAATAACCTTGAATTTAGTTTCATGTCGTTTTTGCCAAAATATCTTGCGAGATGTATGATAAGCAAAGCCAACAGTGATCACAAGGTGTTTGGTTTCATTTCTTTGACATGTTTATGTTCTAGATGAATAGTCTATTCTTGGGCTATGGTTAGACGTCTATTACATTTTCACTGACAGCCCAAATGTTGCCTTGTTTTAGCCCAGACGTCAGGGATGTGTTTTGACGGCCATTAGACGTCTTTTGCTTGCTGGGTGGATACCCCTCGGTGGCTTGGGCGCCTGGCAGCGGGAAGAAGGCTCCCTGTTTCCCCGCTCGCCTCCTCCTCCCCATCATGGTGGACGGCAGCAGGCTCTGGCCTCCGTCGAATGCCGGCAACTCTGTCCCATCCTGGACGGCAGCCGCCCCTCCAGAAGCCAGGTGGACGGCAGCGAGTTCACTCTGCTTATTCCAAACTCGATGGCACCACAAATTTCCCACAGTGGCGAGGGCTCTTTGACAGCTCGTTCCTCCTTGTTCCTGGGTTTCGGCGCCAGTGTAACAATGTTTAGGCGATGCTGTTATTTTGTTCAATTGTTTTCAATGGGAGCGCCGCGTTTTAGAACGCCATTAACGAAACGAATCGCTGAACGTCTATCGCCCTGTCCCAATTGGCACCCTAAACCCTCAAGGTCTTCCTCTGAGTCTGCACTTTCACGACGTAATTCTGCTTTGACTGTCGGGAAGAAGTCTGCTGCGTAACCCACACCAGTGCGGGCTCGGCAGAAGTGCGCATCGAGGGTGCATATCGGCCCTCGCAAGCACCCTTCTGAGACCTAAAATGACAAATGGGACACCCTACGGTCTCGTGAACTTAATGGACACGCGCACGCAGTGGCCATTGTAAGCCCACAAGACCGAAAGTGCACATGAAGTGTGCGTTTTGGGACAGGGCCTATTTCATGCTCAAACACTGAAAGCCAGTCTCCGAGAGTTGAAGAATGTTCAACTTTGAGTAAAATGCAGAGCTCATTACTGTCACTTTTTACCCAGCCGTCCAATCACAGTGGAGAAGGGGCAGGACAAATACAACATCGACCAACTGTCATATTCTGCTTGTACAACGTCATCAGATGATATCAAGAAGCATAATAACGGAACAAAATCATTTAAAACAAGAGCCAGAGCAAATACATTGTATCTGCATTTTTATATAGAAACAAACTATCTGTGAAATTAGAAAAAATATTGTTGGTTTAACTTAAAAAAAAGTAAGTAACCTGGTTGCCTTAAAATTTTGAGTTCATTGAAATTAAAATTTTTAGATACAATGAAGGAAATTGGTTTAATAAATAGCAACATAGAAAAATATTATTGTATATGAACCACATAAATGTAATTTTTTTGTGATAAATCATGAAAATTGCACAATTTGGCATGTTTCACTGCATTATTACAGATAAAACACAATTACGCAACATGCTAAATCTTTTAATAATATTTGAATAAAGGGTGATGTCGATTCTCAAAAACGTTCATTGTATTAACTCACATTTTTAATTTCAATGAACTCAAAATTTTATGGCAACCAGGTACCTTACTTTTTAAATATATTTTATACAGTGTAGTAACACTTCCGCAGATATTCTGTATCTTAACAAGCAAACTTTCAGCAGAGCACCTAGCGTTTTCAGCAGGATAAAAACGCTTTGGTGGACACACAGCTTTATATTTCAAGGAAGGAGGAAGCGGCAAAACGTCACAACATGTGATGAAACACATTACATAGTTTTGAATGTCTGTCAACTGAGAAAGATGCATTTTGCCTCTATATTGGTAGTTATAGCAACTGGTGTCAGAGTCTCCGTGGATGGAGTTAGAGTCATAATGGAGTTAGCCAAGTTATCCAATAATGTTAAGTTGAGCTTTGTCAAGCCAATGATCACTCTGGTCTCAAGATGCCTAGAAATCTGCTGCCAATTCAAGCTGCCAGCTTTGTTTTGTTGGCAAAATATACTTCCATAACTAATTTGAAGTATTTTGTGACACTTTGACTGAAGTAGATGAATTGAAATCAAACTATAATGAATTAAAGGCTCAGGGAAGAACTTGAAACTGTAGGTGTAATTAGTTGTTGATTTGCAGACTGTGCTTATAAAGTGAAGAGAGAATGTGCGGCGCTGATGCTGTGGACTGTACAGAGTTTGGCAGAGCTGTCTTCTGCAGAGAGCTGGGATATGATTTTTCTGGATTTATATGGATTTCCATATTTTATGACCCATGTGAATAGCGTATGCAGATTGAAGGGTCTCAGACAATTACTAAACAAACTGCAAAATGCTG